>NW_026040053.1:320000-327500 GCF_023375975.1 Astyanax mexicanus
AGATATAGGAGAAATATAGAATAAACAAGATAAACGCAGAGAGACAAAACAACAGGGGAAGGTGCAAAGACCGACAAGGGAACACTGACACATGAGAACTATACAGGAAGCACACACCTGGGGAAACGGGTAACGAGGGGGCGGAGCTACGAATTAGACACAGGTGAATGGAAAACTAGGGGGGAACACACTGGGAATTCTTTTAATTACAGTTTTTGTATTTGTTTCAGTTAATACAAGTGAAATTATATTTACACTTTCAGTTTTTGTTATATCGTTCGTTTTTCGCTAACGATAATGACCTTGGTGTGTGTGTGTGTGTGTGTGTGTGTTCAGTATGTAGCAGTGAAGATAAATTTTAAGTTGTTGAGGACGTCCGTCACAGTGCGAGAAGAGGCCAACGTTCCAGAGATCCTCAAAATACAGATGATTGACCTGAGCACCACAATCTCCCAGAGACCCGGAGCACAGGCTATAAAGTAAGACGCACACACACACACACACACACACACAATAATTCTACACTGTAAACTCTAATACATTAAGTTTATTTAAATCATTTAAAGGTAATTTGTTGCCTGAAATGAAATAAAATAGGTTTTCAATAGGTTTCGGCTCTATCTTACTTCTTTAAGTTTATTGCAATGCTTACTTTAAGTTTTTTTAAATAGCCAAAAATAACCAACAGCTGTCTAATAACTCTATCAAACAGCTCTGTTTCACTCTCTTATCAAATATCAGTCAGTCGTCAGTAGGGTTGTACCGGTACGCGTGTTCTTTACGTATGTCACGGTACGGGTCAATCACGATTCAGTTCGGTCAGTCTATAGGAGACTTGTGGAACCAATAAAAGTAGCGCAGAACTAATGTTCCCAGGAGTGTTTCACCCGTCGCTGCACTGCCATAGGAAATGAATGGTCGTCTTTCGCTTTCCAGTGTGAACGCAGGGTTAGGCGCTCATACTGTCTCTCTCTTTTGCTGTCTCCTTCTCTCTCTCTCTCTCTCTCTCTCTTTCTGAGATATTAAAATACAGCACAAAATGATCTAGTCTGCCAGACCTAAACCACACTACACTACACTACAACCATACCGTAAACGTACCAAACCGTGGGGTTTATACTGAGGTGGGAACTGAACCGTGGATTTTCTGAACCGTAACACACCTAGCTCTTAGCCATCTTACCCTTACTATCACTTATCAGTCATATGAAAAAGTTTGGGCCCCCCTATTAATCTTAATCATTTTTAGTTGTAAATATTTGGGTGGTTGTAGCAGCCATTTCAGTTTGATATATCTAATAACTGATGAACACAGTAATATTTCAGGATTGAAATGAGGTTTATTGTACTAACAGAAAATGTGCAATATGCATTACACCAAAATTTGACCGGTGCAAAAGTATGTGCACCCTTATCATTTTATTGATTTGAATACTCCTAACTACTTTTTACTGACTTACTGAAGCACACAATTGGTTTGGTAACCTCATTGAGCTTTGAACTTCATAGCCAGGTGTATCCAATCATGAGAAAAGGTATTTTGGCCAATTGCAAGTTGTTCTCCTATTTGAATCTCCTCTGAAGAGTGGCATCATGGGCTCATCAAAACAACTCTCAAATGATCTAAAAACAAAGATTGTTCAACATAGTTGTTCAGGGGAAGGATACAAAAAGTTGTCTCAGAGATTTAACCTGTCAGTTTCCACTGTGAGGAACATAGTAAGGAGATGGAAGAGCACAGGGACAGTTCTTGTTAAGCCCAGAAGTGGCAGGCCAAGAAAAAGATCAGAAAGGCAGAGAAGAAGAATGGTGAGAACAGTCAAGGACAATCCACAGACTTGGCCTGCCACACCTGGCTATGAAGTTCAAAGCTCAATGAGGTTACCAAACCAATTTTGTGCTTCAGTAAGTCAGTAAAAAGTAGTTAGGAGTATTCAAATCAATAAAATGATAAGGGTGCTCATACTTTTACACCGGTCAAATTTTGGTTTAATGCATATTGCACATTTTCTGTTAGTACAATAAACCTCATTTCAATCCTGAAATATTACTGTGTCCATCAGTTATTAGATATATCAAACTGAAATGGCTGTTCAAACACCCAAATATTTACAACTAAAAATGATTAAGATTAATAGGGGGGCCCAAACTTTTTCATATGACTGTATCAGTTTATATGGGTTTGTTCCTCCTCCACTGGGACAGTTTATAAAGCAGAAAGACTGCAGGGGTGGTGTGGTAACAAGAGCATCTGTTAGAGGTGATCGTGTTGCACAGTACAGATGGAGTAAGTCTTTTCTATTAGAGCCACCAGTACTGGAATAGTCCACCAACTGAGTCACCAACATTCACAAATTACCTGACTTTTAAATAATAAATTAAAAGCATGGCTGAAAACAAACCAGATCTGTAATCACTGATGGGCGTGTATATTTTTGGAGTGTTTGTGGTGCTGTATGTATACTGTGTGTGTGTGTGTGTGTGTGTGTGTGTGGTGTTATTGTGTGTGGGTGGGGAGGTTTTGTAGTTTTTAATTAACAACAATTTGCCTGTAGGGACTACAGATAAAAATGAGCATTTTAAGCTAACTCTGGCACATTTATATTGATATAGAAACTGAAATGAAACTGAAAACTTCATTCCGAGAGCCATCAGACTCTTTAACTCCTCCCATCGGGGACGGGATGCTGCTGCTGACTGAGTTTAATCCAGGCACACCACATGGACATTATTATTCAACCACTTAATTATTTACATTAACACTTCCCCAACCTCGCTTACGTTCAAGTACACTTTACTCATGATTGGGTATTCACATATTCACATTCTCCTTTTAGAACTATATTTGTTACAGATGCATATTTATATTATATTTCTCTGTCACATCAGCCACTTTCATAATCAATGTCATTGCACTTTACTCTGTTAATTATTTAATTATTTAATGACCATTAGCAACATCTACTGCACTGCTCCGTTTACAGATCTGTCTGTCTGTCTGTCTGTCTGTCTGTCTGTCTGTCTGTCTATCTGTCTATCTGTCTATCTGTCTATCTGTCTATCTATCTATCTATCTATCTATCTATCTATCTATCTATCTGTCTATCTGTCTATCTGTCTATCTGTCTATCTGTCTGTCTGTCTGTCTGCACTGTCCCTGTTAAATAAATAACTAAATCACTGAGCTGCACAATGATGATGTGAGGGTTATAACTGCAGTGTGTTCTGTCTCTCTGTGTGTGTGTATATAATGTGTGTGTATATAATGTGTGTGTGTATAATGTGTGTGTGTATAATGTGTGTGTGTATAATGTGTGTGTATAATGTGTGTGTATAATGTGTGTGTGTGTATAATGTGTGTGTATAATGTGTGTGTGTGTATAATGTGTGTGTATAATGTGTGTGTGTGTATAATGTGTGTGTATAATGTGTGTGTGTATAATGTGTGTGTGTATAATGTGTGTGTGTATAATGTGTGTGTGTGTATAATGTGTGTGTGTATAATGTGTGTGTATATAATGTGTGTGTATATAATGTGTGTGTATATAATGTGTGTGTGTATAATGTGTGTGTGTATAATGTGTGTGTGTATAATGTGTGTGTGTATAATGTGTGTGTGTATAATGTGTGTGTGTATAATGTGTGTGTGTATAATGTGTGTGTGTATAATGTGTGTGTGTATAATGTGTGTGTATAATGTGTGTGTATAATGTGTGTGTGTGTATAATGTGTGTGTATAATGTGTGTGTGTATAATGTGTGTGTGTATAATGTGTGTGTGTATAATGTGTGTGTGTGTATAATGTGTGTGTGTATAATGTGTGTGTGTGTGTGTGTGTGTATAATGTGTGTGTGTGTGTATAATGTGTGTGTGTGTGTGTGTATAATGTGTGTGTGTATAATGTGTGTGTGTATAATGTGTGTGTATATAATGTGTGTGTATATAATGTGTGTGTGTATAATGTGTGTGTGTATAATGTGTGTGTGTATAATGTGTGTGTGTATAATGTGTGTGTGTATAATGTGTGTGTGTATAATGTGTGTGTATATAATGTGTGTGTGTATAATGTGTGTGTGTATAATGTGTGTGTGTATAATGTGTGTGTGTATAATGTGTGTGTGTATAATGTGTGTGTGTATAATGTGTGTGTGTATAATGTGTGTGTGTATAATGTGTGTGTGTATAATGTGTGTGTATATAATGTGTGTGTGTATAATGTGTGTGTGTGTATAATGTGTGTGTGTATAATGTGTGTGTGTATAATGTGTGTGTGTATAATGTGTGTGTGTATAATGTGTGTGTGTATAATGTGTGTGTGTGTATAATGTGTGTGTGTGTATAATGTGTGTGTGTATAATGTGTGTGTGTATAATGTGTGTGTGTATAATGTGTGTGTATAATGTGTGTGTGTATAATGTGTGTGTGTATAATGTGTGTGTATAATGTGTGTGTGTGTGTGTGTGTATAATGTGTGTGTGTGTATAATGTGTGTGTGTATAATGTGTGTGTGTATAATGTGTGTGTGTATAATGTGTGTGTGTGTATAATGTGTGTGTATAATGTGTGTGTGTGTATAATGTGTGTGTATAATGTGTGTGTGTATAATGTGTGTGTGTATAATGTGTGTGTGTATAATGTGTGTGTGTGTATAATGTGTGTGTGTATAATGTGTGTGTATATAATGTGTGTGTATATAATGTGTGTGTATATAATGTGTGTGTGTATAATGTGTGTGTGTATAATGTGTGTGTGTATAATGTGTGTGTGTATAATGTGTGTGTGTATAATGTGTGTGTGTATAATGTGTGTGTGTATAATGTGTGTGTGTATAATGTGTGTGTATAATGTGTGTGTATAATGTGTGTGTGTGTATAATGTGTGTGTATAATGTGTGTGTGTATAATGTGTGTGTGTGTATAATGTGTGTGTGTATAATGTGTGTGTGTGTATAATGTGTGTGTGTGTGTATAATGTGTGTGTGTGTGTGTGTATAATGTGTGTGTGTATAATGTGTGTGTGTATAATGTGTGTGTATATAATGTGTGTGTATATAATGTGTGTGTGTATAATGTGTGTGTGTATAATGTGTGTGTGTATAATGTGTGTGTGTATAATGTGTGTGTGTATAATGTGTGTGTGTATAATGTGTGTGTATATAATGTGTGTGTGTATAATGTGTGTGTGTATAATGTGTGTGTGTATAATGTGTGTGTGTATAATGTGTGTGTGTATAATGTGTGTGTGTATAATGTGTGTGTGTATAATGTGTGTGTGTATAATGTGTGTGTGTATAATGTGTGTGTATATAATGTGTGTGTGTATAATGTGTGTGTGTGTATAATGTGTGTGTGTATAATGTGTGTGTGTATAATGTGTGTGTGTATAATGTGTGTGTGTATAATGTGTGTGTGTATAATGTGTGTGTGTATAATGTGTGTGTGTGTATAATGTGTGTGTGTATAATGTGTGTGTGTATAATGTGTGTGTGTATAATGTGTGTGTATAATGTGTGTGTGTATAATGTGTGTGTGTATAATGTGTGTGTATAATGTGTGTGTGTGTGTGTGTGTATAATGTGTGTGTGTGTATAATGTGTGTGTGTATAATGTGTGTGTGTATAATGTGTGTGTGTATAATGTGTGTGTGTGTATAATGTGTGTGTGTGTATAATGTGTGTGTGTATAATGTGTGTGTGTGTATAATGTGTGTGTGTGTATAATGTGTGTGTGTGTATAATGTGTGTGTGTATAATGTGTGTGTGTATAATGTGTGTGTGTATAATGTGTGTGTGTATAATGTGTGTGTGTATAATGTGTGTGTGTATAATGTGTGTGTGTATAATGTGTGTGTGTGTATAATGTGTGTGTGTATAATGTGTGTGTGTATAATGTGTGTGTGTATAATGTGTGTGTGTATAATGTGTGTGTGTATAATGTGTGTGTGTATAATGTGTGTGTGTATAATGTGTGTGTGTATAATGTGTGTGTGTATAATGTGTGTGTGTGTGTGTGTAATGTGTGTGTGTATAATGTGTGTGTGTATAATGTGTGTGTGTGTGTGTGTAATGTGTGTGTGTGTGTGTGTAATGTGTGTGTGTGTGTGTGTAATGTGTGTGTGTATAATGTGTGTGTGTATAATATGTGTGTGTGTAATGTGTGTGTGTATAATGTGTGTGTGTATAATGTGTGTGTGTGTAATGTGTGTGTGTATAATGTGTGTGTGTAATGTGTGTGTGTGTAATGTGTGTGTGTATAATGTGTGTGTGTATAATGTGTGTGTGTGTGTGTGTAATGTGTGTGTGTGTGTGTGTAATGTGTGTGTGTGTGTGTGTAATGTGTGTGTGTATAATGTGTGTGTGTATAATATGTGTGTGTGTAATGTGTGTGTGTATAATGTGTGTGTGTATAATGTGTGTGTGTGTGTGTGTAATGTGTGTGTGTGTAATGTGTGTGTGTGTATAATGTGTGTGTGTATAATGTGTGTGTGTGTGTGTATAATGTGTGTGTGTGTGTGTGTAATGTGTGTGTGTGTAATGTGTGTGTGTGTAATGTGTGTGTGTATAATGTGTGTGTGTGTATAATGTGTGTGTATAATGTGTGTGTGTATAATGTGTGTGTGTATAATGTGTGTGTGTATAATGTGTGTGTGTATAATGTGTGTGTGTGTGTGTGTAATGTGTGTGTGTATAATGTGTGTGTGTATAATGTGTGTGTGTGTGTGTGTAATGTGTGTGTGTGTAATGTGTGTGTGTATAATGTGTGTGTGTATAATGTGTGTGTGTGTGTGTATAATGTGTGTGTGTGTGTGTGTGTAATGTGTGTGTGTGTAATGTGTGTGTGTGTAATGTGTGTGTGTATAATGTGTGTGTGTATAATATGTGTGTGTGTAATGTGTGTGTGTATAATGTGTGTGTGTATAATGTGTGTGTGTATAATGTGTGTGTGTGTGTGTGTAATGTGTGTGTGTGTAATGTGTGTGTGTATAATGTGTGTGTGTGTGTGTATAATGTGTGTGTGTGTGTGTGTAATGTGTGTGTGTGTAATGTGTGTGTGTGTAATGTGTGTGTGTATAATGTGTGTGTGTGTGTGTATAATGTGTGTGTGTGTGTGTGTGTAATGTGTGTGTGTGTAATGTGTGTGTGTGTAATGTGTGTGTGTATAATGTGTGTGTGTGTGTGTATAATGTGTGTGTGTGTGTGTGTAATGTGTGTGTGTGTAATGTGTGTGTGTGTAATGTGTGTGTGTATAATGTGTGTGTGTGTGTGTATAATGTGTGTGTGTGTGTGTGTGTAATGTGTGTGTGTGTAATGTGTGTGTGTGTAATGTGTGTGTGTATAATATGTGTGTGTGTGTGTATAATGTGTGTGTGTATAATGTGTGTGTGTGTGTGTATAATGTGTGTGTGTGTGTGTGTAATGTGTGTGTGTGTAATGTGTGTGTGTGTAATGTGTGTGTGTATAATGTGTGTGTGTATAATATGTGTGTGTGTGTGTATAATGTG
>NW_026040053.1:332500-520000 GCF_023375975.1 Astyanax mexicanus
CTCCCAAAGCTCTAATAAATACAGCTCTATAAAAAATAAGAGCGCACTTAAAAATGATGAGTTTCTTTGATTTTACCAAATTAAAAAACCTCTGGAATATAATCAAGAGGAAGATGGATGATCACAAACCATCAAACCACCAAACTGAACTGCTTGAATTTTTATACCAGGAGTAAAGCAGCATAAAGTTATCCAAAAGCAGTGTGTAAGACTGGTGGAGGAGAACATGATGCCAAGATGCATGAAAAAAACTGTGATTAAAAACCAACCAGGATTATTCCACCAAATATTGATTATTTCTGAACTCTTAAAACTTTATGAATATGAACTTGTTTTCTTTGCATTATTTGAGGTCTGAAAGTTCTGCATCTTTTTTGTTATTTCAGTCATTTCTCATTTTCTGTAAATAAATGCTCTAAATGAGAATATTTTTATTTGGAATTTGGGAGAAATGTTGTCTGTAGTTTATAGAATAAAACAACAATGTTCATTTTACTCAAACATAAACCTATAAATAGTAAAATCAGAGAAACTGATTCAGAAACTGAAGAGATCTCTTCATTTTATACAGAGCTGATGGGATAATAAGGTTGATTTTATAGGATTTAACTTTTGTAACATTATGTATTGATGTTTTGTTTTGTTTTGTTTGTTTGTTTGTTTGTTTGTTTATTAGCTGACTGTAAACAGCCTGGTGGAGTTCTTTAAGGCGGGGAAGGGCGTGGATCTGGAGGTGATCACCTCCGCTACACTCAGCAAACTGGAGGAGATAAAGGAGAAGACGGCCTCTGGTGATTTATTCATGAATATCTCATTAAAGCAGCATTATTTCGAATTTTATCTCAGATAATCAGCTT
This sequence comes from Astyanax mexicanus, assembly GCF_023375975.1. Taxonomy (NCBI): domain Eukaryota; kingdom Metazoa; phylum Chordata; class Actinopteri; order Characiformes; family Acestrorhamphidae; genus Astyanax; species Astyanax mexicanus. The sequence continues at coordinate 333,358 of NW_026040053.1, forward strand.
TAGAATCATGTTGGTGATCCGCTGACTGTAACAGCGGCTCTGTTGATTCTATTTCAGGCTTGGAAAATTGCTTTTATCGCATTTATTACAGTCCACAAGCTCCTCCCACTTTATCTTTTAGCTTGTCCAGAAAGGCATGTGTAAAGCGGGTCCTGTATGGCTGTCTCTAAACCCAAATTAAACATCCTGACTGTGGGAGGAGCCCAGGAGCAAGAAATAAATAATAATAAACAAAATAGTAATAATGTTAATAAAAAACTAATTATATAATCTACCTTATTTTTTTGCACTATAAGGTGCACTTAAAATCCATTAATTTTCCCAACAATCATCAGCCCACCTTATAATCCGGTGCTACTTATATACGCTGAAGTACAGCATTATAAAAGAGGTTCAGTTCAGTTTCAGTCCCCGGCTAGCACTGCTGGAGAAGCATTAGCATTAGCTGCTAATCATGCTAAGTGCTAGCCCTTTCGCCATTCAGAAGTGAGTGTTATAGGGCTGTAGCCAGCTGCTAACCCTGGCTAGCACTGCTGGAAAAGCATTAGCATTAGCTGCTAACCGTGGTAAGTGCTAGCCCTTTCGCCATTTAGGGGTGAGTGTTATAGGACTGTAGCCTGCTGCTTACTACGGCTAACACTGCTGGAAAAGCATTAGCATTAGCTGCTAACCGTGCTATGTGCTAGCTCTTTCACCATTCAGAGGTGTGTGTTATAGGACTGTAGCCGGCTGCTAACCCTGGCTAGCACTGCTGGAGTGTCTGTAGCATTAGCCACTAAACGTGCTTAGCACACTAAGCCTGGCCTGTAGCCTTCTGCTAACCACAGCTAGCACAGCTGGAGCAGCATTAGCGTTAGCCACTAAGCACGCTAAGCGCTAGCTCTTTTACCGTTTAGAGGTGAGTGTTATTGGTCTGTAGCCTGCTGCTTACTATGGCTAGCACTGCTTGAAAAGCATTAGCATTAGCTGCTAACCATGCTAAGCACTCTCTTTCACTGTTTAGAGGTGAGTGTTATAGGACTGTAGCCTTCTCCTAACCTCAGCTAGCACTGCTGGAGAAGCATTAGCATTAGCTTCTAAATGTGCTAAGCACACTAAGCGCTAGCTCTTTCACTGTTCGAAGGTGAGTATATCGGACTGTAGTCTGTAGCGTGTTTACTGTGTTAAAACAAGCTACGTGGAATGAACCGCTAGCTAATATCACCCTGGCTTACCAGAACACTCAGGGTTCCTCAGTGTAGCGCTGCTAGTAATAGTGGGTAGCTGCTAATGCTAATGCTGCTGCACCCAGCCGTAGTGTGAATTTGGAAATCTAAGCTTACTGTAAATAAACAGAAGCTCTTTACTCAGTAGAGAAATCGGTGTACAATAACATCCAGCACTCGATTCACTTTAAAAGAAAAATATATTTTTTTACAATTACAGTTTTATTTACTTAACTTAGGTTTACTGACTCCCCCACCACCACCCAGCAGTGAGTCCTGCCGAATTAGATGGGAAACATGGCGACACCCCTGTTCCTTAATAGTTTTGCATAATGCGCCCATAGTGAAAAAATATGGTACATAATATAAGTATTTATCACTCAGTTTTAAGCTATATTTTAATCACCTTTATTTATTGTTTTTAGGTCTTTCTCACATCATTGAGACCCGTAAGGTTCTGGATCTCAGGATTGACCTCAAGCCCTCCTACCTGCTGATACCAAAGTCCGGATTCTACCACAGCAACTCAGACCTCATGATCATAGACTTCGGTAGCCTGCATGTGAGTATTCAACTAAAATGTGAAATGGACTTTGGTTGTTTTTATTAAAAGGTGATATAAAGTTATTATCTGTGTTAAATATCTCTCCTCCGCTCTCCTGCAGTTTTCTAACATCCAGTATTTTCTGCTCTTTACCCAAACAGGCTTTAGAATGAGTGATATGGGGCATATTTTACCCTGCAGATAAATCACTTTTTACACCGTTATTCAGCTCAAAGTAGCTCCACACTTCACTGGTAGAATCCAGAGAGTCCTGATATTTAAAACCAGACATTTAGAGCTTTAAAACTGAACAAGAAGATTATTAAAACCACTGTTTACATCCCATAGTGTAGATAAATCTCCAGCACCGCCATCTTTAATTTAATCACAATAAATCAACCGTCGAGGACGAGAACCAATAGGGAGGAGGGTTTTAGAGCAGATTGATAAATTAATTCTTGGAAATGCATGAATTCCAGCTGCTGCTGAAAATATATAAAATATCTGGTTACTGTCGATATTAGAATACAAAGAACCAACAACAAATTACATAAACACACAAACATTACGCAAAAAGTTTAGTGCTCGACGGTTGATTTCTTTTGATTAAATTAAAGAGATTTATCTACATTATGGGATGTAAACGGTGTTTTTTAATAATCTTCTTGTTCAGTTTTTAAGCTCTACATGCCTTGTTTTAAATGATTATTAAGCTATGTTATAACTATAAATAATACTAGACTCAATAAGGAGAAATCTGTAGATGATTGAGAATCACCACTTTCTGTAGAAATATTATTTGTGTTTATTCTAAAATTAGTGTTTTTATAAACAAATCAACACTCACTCCATATAAGGAGTTTTTATTCTACTTTTTTTAATATGCTTAAAAAAACCTTTAGCACAGTTGTTTTTTGACATGATGTGAATCTGGCCGTAGTTCTGTTAATGTCTGTAGCAATATAATGATAAATAGACCAATAGAAATGCTCAGAATTACTTATAATGAAAGTCTATTGTGAGGAAAGAAGCTTTTTCCACCTCCTGTAAAGTAATTATTCTTATTAATATATTATTAATATTATCAATATAGTGCGAAATTGTATTACATATATAATGTATAGCTTTTTGCCAAATGTAGTGTTTTTTAAATTTCCGTAAAACTTAATATTGTGTGTGTAGTGTAAATAGCTTTATTAGTGTATATATGTGTATATAATAGTGTAACTATGATTAAAAAGTGTATTTTATCTGATTTGATCAGTTTCTGAATCTCTGTACGTGTATAAATGTGTATATAACACTATGTGTATATAACTGTGTGTGTGTGTGTGTATAATGTGTGTGTGTTATAGCTGAGCAGTGTTGATCAGGCGGCTCATCAGCTGGGTTCTAGTTTCTCGTCTCTGGAGGAGATCATGGATCGAGCGTACGAGAGGTTTTCTCTGGAGCTACGCAGCGTCCAAGTGCTGTACAGCAAATCAGGTGCGCACCAGATAACTGTACAGAGCTTACCTAGTGTAGAGAACAGGATAAAAACTAGTTCCTAATGTGTTTGTTCTCCAATAATAATGTAGGAAATGGAATTTAATAGGTGAAATGAAGCTTAGTCTAAGCTTTTGTACACTGGACTCCGAGATGCTTCTCCATCAGCAGCCGGAGTCTGAGTGAGAGAGAGAGAGAGAGAGAGAGAGAGAGAGAGAGAGAGAGACAGAGAGACAGAGAGACAGAGAGAGAGATAGAGAGAGATAGAGAGAGAGAGACTTTGACTTTTGATGGTCCTTTATTGAAACCATTCAACAGTCACACTGTCATCTTAAACGCCTTTAAAATTATAAGTAGATCAATCAAAGATTAAAAAAGATGACAAAATATAAAACCCAAAATCACATATGTAGTTTTAAATAAACTCAAGAGCAAAACAAAGCTCATCCTCCTCCACTGAGCACACAGCTTCGTCCCAGCACCACACATATTTAAATGCTTCTAAATCTTGCATACATTTGTAATAATTAAAATCAATTAAAATTCTGGATTTAACCAGTCTTACAAAAGTCCTTGTAACATCACAGTCAGCACTACACGCCACTTTGTTTTTGCGGCTGACATAAATGGCCAACTTAGCCTGTCCAAGGATAAAATTAATGAGCTGACACTTGGACTTAAAACTTTTGACGTATTTAAAACCAAGGATAAAAGTCTGGAGTGTAAAAGTGATGTTAAAAGACATAAAAACAGTCTTCAAAACATCAAATAAAGGAAGCAGCCTAAAACAATGCATAAAAGCATGAAAAACAGTTTCTCTCTGGGAGCAGAAAGGACACTGTGGTAAAATCTCAGGGTTTAAAACAGAAATAAAAGCGTTAACTGAGATAATACCATGTAAAATTCTCCACTGCAGATCAGCAACTTTCTTAGCTAATGGTGGTTTGTACAGTGCTCTCCACTCAGGCTTCACATCCTCACTCAAGTTAAAAACATCACGCCATGGAGTGTCAATCCTACTGTGCAGTCTTTTTCTGTTCAGAACCTTTACACAGGCTCTGTACAGCAGTTTACCTGACACTGTGCTCAGGTTCATGCAGGATTCCCCCGTACACTCCAGGAGGGGGCCCTCACAGTCCTCCAGGTCCGGCGTGATGTTGACCTCAGGAAACGGGTCATCCTCCGCAGGGCTGACCACCCCTGCACTGTAATCCCTCACCTGTTCCCGCTCCTCCGGAGAGAGCGCCGACCTCCAGCCCTGGAGAAGACGAGCCACCAGCCGCAGGGATCTCATCCCCAACCTCGCTGCCACGTTCTCTGCATCCGCGAGATCAGGACCTGCAGCATCCACCACATGACGGAGGGTAGTGACATCAGAGGACAACAGGACTCTGGTCAGTGCAGGGGTGACAGTCCCCGCCAAGTCCAAACGAGTACCACAGATCAAAGGTTCCTCCAGAAGCCAGTGTAGGGACAATCCAGTCTGTAATTGTCTTTTAAAAAAGTTCCAAATCTTAAAAAGTCCACGGTAAAAAACAGGCAGTGCAGCAATATTCAAAGTTTTAAAATCCATTAAAAACAAAGTCCTGTCCATACCCAGATATCCTGCTGTTTTCAAAATCCTGCATGAGATATCCCTCCAAACCAGCTCTGCAGGACCAGCAAGAAGTCTTTGAATGAACTGGAGACGGAAGGCAGCTGTCCTGCTCGCCAGGTGGACGAGACCCTGCCCTCCGTTCTCCTTTGGCAGATATAAAAGTCCTTGTGGAACCCAGTGCAGGCGATCCCAGAAGAAATCCACAAGCACAGCCTGGAGGTTCGCCAGAAGATTCGGAGGGGGGTCTACACATGCTAGTTTGTGCCAGAGTGAGGATGCAGCTAGGTTATTAATTACAAGTACCCGGCCACGATAAGACATTTGGGGGATTAACCATTTCCATTTTCTAAGACGACCTTTAACTTTCTCGACTACACCATCCCAGTTCTTGTCAGTACAGGTGCTGTCCCCCAAATATACACCCAAGTATTTAAAACCACCCCTTCTCCACATCAGCCCATCAGGAAGTATAGGTTCACTACCATCCCACTGCCCAACTAAAACTGCTTCACTTTTAAGCCAGTTTATTTTTGCAGAGGATAAAACCTTAAAATCAGTTAAAATATTGGCTAAAACGTCTATATCGTTTTGGGTACTTGTTAAAACTGCCAGATCATCAGCATAAGCAGAGAGACATACAGGAGTGGTACAACCAGGTATAGTCAAGCCAGAAATGCATGCTCTTAGCTTGACTAACAGGGGTTCAATGGCCAGAGAATACAACATACCAGAGAGAGCACATCCTTGTCTGATACTCCTGTGTACTTTAAAAGGAGCACATAAACCACCGTTAACTTTTAGTACACTCTCAATTTCACTGTACAGAACCCTGATCATGGCTATGAACCCAGGATTGAACCCAAAGTTCTCCAGAACTTTCCACAGATAGCCGTGTTCAACCCGGTCAAAAGCCTTTTCCTGGTCCAAAAATAAAAGACCAGTCTTTAAGCCCAAAAGTCTAGAGACGTCCAAAACATCCCGAATTAAATGTACATTGTCAAAGATAGACCTACCAGGCACACAGTACGTCTGGTCAATGTGGATTACCTGCTCCATCACCTTCCCCAGTCTTGAGGCCAATGTTTTCGAGAGCAGCTTGCAGTCCGTGCACAGCAGAGATACAGGTCGCCAGTTCTTCAGGTTGGTCAGGTCTCCTTTCTTGGGCAGCGAGGTTAGGACAGCTCTCCTGCAGCTTAAAGGAAGACTCCCATCACAAATGCTGCTCTGGAGAACCTCCAGCACATCTTGCCCCAACACTGACCAGAAAACTTTGTTTGACAGGTAGGCCATCAATGCCAGGTGCCCTGCCATTCTCCATACCCTGGAGAGCCCTGTGTATCTCCTCAAGAGATAGAGCCACATCAAGCACCTCAGCCGACTGTTGCTCAAGCTTGGTCAAGTTCTGCAGGAACATGTCCTCCACCTCCTGTACCTCTGACCACTCACTCTCGTACAGCTTTGAGAGAAAGCTGATTGTCTGCTGGCGAATTTCAGCAGGCTCCGAAAGGAGATCCCCGATTCTGTTCGCACAGCATGCATAAACCTTTTCTGTCCATTTTTAAGACCAAAGAAGAACTTAGAAGGAGCGTCCATTTCAGTTATGCACTGAAAACGTGAGCGGACCAGCGCCCCCTGTACTGTAATACCCAGTAGGTCAGCCAAAGAAGCTTTTTACGTTTAAGAGCGCTAATATGCTCTTGATTTCCAGTGGCCTCTTGTAATCCCTGGAGTTCCACTATTTCAATCTCCAGAGCTTTAAGAGATCTGGTTATGTCCCTTGTGACATTGAGAGTGTACTGTCGACAGAATATTTTAATCTGTATTTTGGCTATGTCCCACCACTGCTGAAGAGATGTAAAAGATGTTTTTTCTGATCTAAAAACATCCCAAAAAAAGTAAAAGACTCTTTAAAATTAGAATCCTCTAAAAGTGCAGTATTAAAATGCCAGTACGCACTTTGTGGCTTAACATTATGCCCACTGATGGTACAGATGACCATTGAATGGTCAGAAAAATCGACAGGTGAAATAAAACACTGTGTAAAAGCAGACAACTGATGACTAAAACCATAAAAACGATCTAGCCTAGCCAACGAAAGTGCATTATCCCGTCAATGGGCCCATGTATACTGCTTTTGTCTAAAATGGAGATTTCTCCAGATATCAGTTAGATCATGGGCCTCTATTATCTCACACAAATGCTTACGGGAAGCAGCATGTGGTTCCACGTGGTTCCTGTCCATGCTGTCCGCTGTGCAATTAAAATCGCCACCCAATATTAAAAAATCAGTGGGATCACAGTTAGCCAATACAGTACTCAGTGTGTCTAAAAAACACATTCTGTCAGCTGCTGCAGTTGGAGCATAAACACAAATAAAAACAAAAACACAGTTTTCAAAACAGGCTCTCACTTTTAAAAGCCTCCCATTTAAAATTTCCTCAACATTGTAAGAAACAGGGGTAAAATTGGGTGAAAAAATAACAGCTACTCCACCAGAAAGGGAAGTATTGTGCCCAAGAATAGTTATTCCCCTCCACTCTTTAGCCCACTCAGCAGCATTACTATCATTACTATGTGTTTCTTGCAGAAAAACAACATCAACCCTTTTCTGTTTAATTAGCTCATACAGTTTAGCCCTCTTCTCACAGTCCCTTCCACCATTAATATTTAAAGTAGCGATTTTAAAACCACTCATTAAAAGGTAAAAAGGGTAAAAAACACTGAATAAAAAGGCCAAACCAAACAGGGAAAGGTTAAAACATTTAAAAGTCATCATCATTAAGAGCTTTAAGATTGGTCAGTATTTTCTTTAAACGAAAAACCTCCAGCCGAGTAAAAGCCCCCTCCCTCTTTAAAAGTTTCACATCATGTACAAACTGTACAGTGTCTGGGAAATGGTCTTCCACCCTAACACCCCACTGCCCTTTAGTGACCCGTAGGAACTTCTTAACTTGTTGTGCAGTGTGCACTACTGATGTTCTCTCATCTTGAGAGCACACTGACCAGCCCGAGTCAGACATATAGCCTTCCAACTCCTGACTAACTTCTGACTCCACCTCCTCCACCACCTTCACCTCTTTTTTAGCCTGTTTTGCCCCTTTTTCATTTGCCTTACATTTTCTTTTATTAGTTGGAACTTTAAAAACAGCTCCTTCCTCCATTAAAACCTCAGCCTCAGCCTCCTGGACTGCTGCTGGTGCTGGAGACAGTCCAGAACATCTGGCCTGTACCTCAGACTCCAGCTGCTGCTCATAACCTGCTCCTCCACAGCCTGCTCCTCCACAGCCTGCTCCTCCACAGCCTGCTCCTCCACAGCCCGCTCCTCCACAGCCTGCTCCTCCAAAACCTGCTCCTCCACAGCCTGCTCCTCCACAGCCTGCTCCTCCACAGCCCGCTCCTCCACAGCCTGCTCCTCCACAGCCTGCCCGCTCCTCCACAGCCTGCTCCTCCAAAACCTGCTCCTCCACAGCCTGCTCCTCCACAGCCTGCTCCTCCACAGCCCGCTCCTCCACAGCCCGCTCCTCCACAGCCTGCTCGCTCCTCCAAAACCTGCTCCTCCACAGCCTGCTCCTCCACAGCCTGCTCCTCCACAGCCTGCTCCTCCACAGCCCGCTCCTCCACAGCCTGCTCCTCCACAGCCTGCTCCTCCACAGCCTGCTCCTCCACAGCCCGCTCCTCCAAAACCTGCTCCTCCACAGCCTGCTCCTCCACAGCCTGCTCCTCCACAGCCCGCTCCTCCACAGCCCGCTCCTCCACAGCCTGCTCCTCCACAGCCCGCTCCTCCACAGCCCGCTCCTCCACAGCCCGCTCCTCCAAAACCTGCTCCTCCAAAACCTGCTCCTCCACAGCCTGCTCCTCCACAGCCTGCTCCTCCACAGCCTGCTCCACCACAACCCGCTCCTCCAAAACCTTTTCCTCCACAGTCTGCTCCAACACAATCTGCTCCAGTACAGTAGGCTCAGCTGAGGAGTGCTCACCCTCAGCCGCCCCGCCCTCACCAGCCACCCCAGTATCAGAACCAGCCTGGACCAGCTCACGCTGCCCAGGTACCGCCTCAGCAGCCGGCACCTCCACAGCAGGCCCAGCAACAGCCGCAGGGGGAACGACCACCGCAGGCCCAACCGCGTCTGGCCCCGGCGCCTCAGCGCCCCCAGCCCTGCCAGAATTAACCTTCTCAGGGCAGGCTCGGACGAGATGTCCAGTCTGCCCACACCTGAAACACTTCATCTCAGTGTCGGATGAAGCATAAATGGTGTAATCAAACCCATCCACTTTCAGTTTTAACACCAGGTCTAGCTCATCAGCTCCATCTTTCAGCACCATAAAAACCTGCCTTCTAAAAGACACTAGATGTTTAATTAAAGTAGATTTGCAGCCAAGGTTTAGCTTTTTAACTTCAGAGCAAACTCTCCCAAAGCGGGAGAGCTCCTGCCTGATCAGCTCATCTTTAGTAAATGGGGGGACGTTGGACAGGATAATCTTTTTGGATGGGGAACTCAGGGGCAACACAGGTGTTAATAAATCGTTCACAGTTACTCCGCTCTGAACCAGAACCAGTGCGTGATCAACAGACTTTAAAAACAAAACAATCGCGTTGTTCATACGCGAGGCAGAGACGATGTTCCTGTAGCCCACAACCGAGCCCATGGAAAGACACACGTCTTCTATACTCGCGCGGGACACGATCCGCACCCCATGCCGGCGCGTTAAACTCTCGCACAGCCGAGAGTCACCCGGAGCCGCCATGCTCACGCTAAACACACACACACACAAACACACACACAGCGGACTCCCCGCGGGGCAGCGCCCCACGCGCACACACACACTCACTCTCTCACACTAGCACTCAAACACGCTCACACACTAACTAAACGTTTCAAAAACAAAACTGAAACCAACAAACTCACAGAAAAGTTTGGCTAAACGCCAGCTGCTCCTCGTACCACGCTCCCAGCTCGCCGCTCACTCGCGCATGCGCACGGAGAGAGAGAGAGAGAGAGAGAGAGAGTACAGTAGGTCATGCTGCTTCTCCTTCAGCAGCCGGAGTCTGAGAGAGAGAGAGAGAGAGAGAGAGAGAGAGAGAGAGTACAGTAGGTCATGCTGCTTCTCCTTCAGCAGCCGGAGTCTGAGAGAGAGAGAGAGAGAGAGAGAGAGAGATAGAGATAGAGATATATATATATATAGAGAGAGAGAGTACAGTAGTCATGCTGCTTCTCCATCAGCAGCCGGAGTCTGAGAGAGAGAGAGAGAGTACAGTAGTCATGCTGGATCTGATTATGGATGTAGTTGGTGATGTGGTTGGTGATGTGGTTATGGATGTAATTATGGATGTGATTATGGATGTTGTTATGGATGTGATTGTAGATGTGATTATGGATGCTGTTATGGATGTGGTTATGGATGTGATAATGGATGTGGTTTATGGATGCTGTTATGGATGCTGTTATGGATGCTGTTATGGATGTGATTATGGATGCTGTTATGGATGTGATTATGGATGTGATTATGGATGCTGTTATGGATGTGATTATGGATGTGATAATGGATGTGATAATGGATGTGGTTTATGGATGCTGTTATGGATGCTGTTATGGATGCTGTTATGGATGTGATTATGGATGCTGTTATGGATGTGATTATGGATGTGATTATGGATGTGATAATGGATGTGGTTTATGGATGTGATTATGGATGTGATTATGGATGCTGTTATGGATGTGGTTATGGATGTGGTTTATGGATGCTGTTATGGATGCTGTTATTGATGTGGTTTATGGATGTGGTTTATGGATGCTGTTATGGATGTGGTTATGGATGCTGTTATGGATGTGGTTATGGATGTGGTTATGGATGTGGTTATGGATGTTGTTATGGATGTTGTTATGGATGTGATTATGGATGCTGTTATGGATGCTGTTATGGATGCGGTTATGGATGCTGTTATGGATGCGGTTATGGATGTGGTTTATGGATGCTGTTATGGATGCTGTTATGGATGTGGTTATGGATGCTGTTATGGATGTGGTTATGGATGTGGTTATGGATGCTGTTATGGATGTGGTTATGGATGCTGTTATGGATGTGATTATGGATGTGATTATGGATGTGGTTTATGGATGCTGTTATGGATGTGATTATGGATGCTGTTATGGATGCTATTATGGATGTGATTATGGATGTGATTATGGATGTGGTTTATGGATGCTGTTATGGATGTGATTATGGATGCTGTTATGGATGCTGTTATGGATGCTGTTATGGATGTGGTTATGGATGTGGTTATGGATGTGGTTTATGGATGCTGTTATGGATGTGGTTATGGATGTGGTTATGGATGTGGTTATGGATGTGATTATGGATGCTGTTATGGATGTGGTTATGGTTGTGGTTTATGGATGCTGTTATGGATGCTGTTATGGATGTGGTTATAGATGTGATTATGGATGCTGTTATGGATGCTGTTATGGATGTGGTTTATGGATGCTGTTATGGATGTGGTTATGGATGTGGTTATGGATGTGGTTATGGATGTGATTATGGATGCTGTTATGGATGCTGTTATGGATGTGGTTATGGATGCTGTTATGGATGTGATTATGGATGCTGTTATGGATGCTGTTATGGATGTGGTTATGGATGTGGTTTATGGATGCTGTTATGGATGTGGTTATGGATGTGATTATGGATGTGGTTATGGATGCTGTTATGGATGCTGTTATGGATGCTGTTATGGATGCTGTTATGGATGTGGTTATGGATGTGATTATGGATGTGGTTATGGATGTGGTTATGGATGTTGTTATGGATGTGGTTATAGATGTGATTATGGATGTGGTTATGGATGTGGTTATGGATGTGGTTATGGATGTGATTATGGATGTGATTATGGATGTGGTTATGGATGTGGTTATGGATGTTGTTATGGATGTGGTTATAGATGTGATTATGGATGTGATTATGGATGTGGTTATGGATGTGGTTATGGATGTGGTTATGGATGTGATTATGGATGCTGTTCTGGATGTGATTATGGATGTGGTTATGGATGTGATTATGGATGCTGTTCTGGATGTGATTATGTATGGGGTTGGTGATGGTGAAGTGTGATCTGTGGTGAACTGTTTGCAGGTGAAGTGTGGAAAAGTGCTCGAACTCAGGGATCCTCCATCCAGCACATCCTGCAGCCCATGGACTTCACCCTGCAGCTCGCCAAGAGCATGGTGGAGAAAGACTCCCGCATGCCCAGGTCTGATCTCAATCACTATACTCACTATACTCACCATACTCACTATACTCACTATACACACAGGGGCTGCACGATATATCGTTAAGCATCGTCATAGCAATGTGCCACTTAAGGCAATTAAAACAAACGCGTCATGCTGCAGTGTTTTATATTTTGATTCTTAACACAAGAAGAAGATACACAGCGCTGTCTCTGTGTCTGTGTGAGGGACAGGCTGCTGCTGCCTGAGAAGCATGAGGTAACCGCATGGCCTCCATCCACATGGTTGGGCACGTGCTTGTAAACGTGAGCACGTGTGGAAAGCTGTGCTCCTCAGTCCAGCACAGTTTATCAGTGCAGATATTTCCAGTTACAGCTGAATTCACACTTTTAATCCCAGAAAAACAAACACTCTTAAGTACCTTTTAAAAAGCATTTAAATGCTGATTAAAGAGACGATTACTGTTGTTTTGCTGTTTTCCTCGGGTTTTGAGAGCTCGGCTCTGAGTCTTGTGTGTGTGTGTGTGTGTGTGTATAATGTGTGTGTGTATAATGTGTGTGTGTATAATGTGTGTGTGTGTATAATGTGTGTGTGTGTGTATAATGTGTGTGTGTATAATGTGTGTGTGTATAATGTGTGTGTGTGTATAATGTGTGTGTGTGTGTATAATGTGTGTGTGTATAATGTGTGTGTGTATAATGTGTGTGTGTATAATGTGTGTGTGTGTATAATGTGTGTGTGTGTGTGTGTGTATAATGTGTGTGTGTATAATGTGTGTGTGTATAATGTGTGTGTGTATAATGTGTGTGTATAATGTGTGTGTGTATAATGTGTGTGTGTATAATGTGTGTGTATAATGTGTGTGTGTATAATGTGTGTGTGTATAATGTGTGTGTGTATAATGTGTGTGTATAATATGTGTGTGTGTGTGTGTATAATGTGTGTGTGTATAATGTGTGTGTGTATAATGTGTGTGTGTATAATGTGTGTGTGTATAATGTGTGTGTATATAATGTGTGTATATAATGTGTGTGTATAATGTGTGTGTGTATAATGTGTGTGTATAATGTGTGTGTGTATAATGTGTGTGTGTGTGTGTGTATAATGTGTGTGTGTGTGTATAATGTGTGTGTGTGTGTATAATGTGTGTGTATAATGTGTGTGTGTATAATGTGTGTGTGTGTGTATAATGTGTGTGTGTGTGTATAATGTGTGTGTATAATGTGTGTGTGTATAATGTGTGTGTATAATGTGTGTGTGTATAATGTGTGTGTGTATAATGTGTGTGTGTGTGTATAATGTGTGTGTGTGTGTATAATGTGTGTGTATAATGTGTGTGTGTATAATGTGTGTGTATATAATGTGTGTGTATAATGTGTGTGTATATAATGTGTGTGTATATAATGTGTGTGTATAATGTGTGTGTGTATAATGTGTGTGTATATAATGTGTGTGTATAATGTGTGTGTGTATAATGTGTGTGTGTATAATGTGTGTGTATATAATGTGTGTATATAATGTGTGTATATAATGTGTGTGTATAATGTGTGTGTGTATAATGTGTGTGTATAATGTGTGTGTGTATAATGTGTGTGTGTATAATGTGTGTGTGTATAATGTGTGTGTGTATAATGTGTGTGTATAATGTGTGTGTATAATGTGTGTGTATAATGTGTGTGTGTATAATGTGTGTGTGTATAATGTGTGTGTATAATGTGTGTGTATAATGTGTGTGTGTATAATGTGTGTGTGTATAATGTGTGTGTATAATGTGTGTGTGTATAATGTGTGTGTGTATAATGTGTGTGTGTATAATGTGTGTGTATAATGTGTGTGTATAATGTGTGTGTATAATGTGTGTGTGTATAATGTGTGTGTGTATAATGTGTGTGTATAATGTGTGTGTGTGTAATGTGTGTGTGTATAATGTGTGTGTATAATGTGTGTGTATAATGTGTGTGTATAATGTGTGTGTGTATAATGTGTGTGTGTATAATGTGTGTGTATAATGTGTGTGTGTATAATGTGTGTGTGTATAATGTGTGTGTATAATGTGTGTGTGTATAATGTGTGTGTGTATAATGTGTGTGTGTATAATGTGTGTGTATAATATGTGTGTGTGTGTGTGTATAATGTGTGTGTGTATAATGTGTGTGTGTATAATGTGTGTGTGTATAATGTGTGTGTGTATAATGTGTGTGTATATAATGTGTGTATATAATGTGTGTGTATAATGTGTGTGTGTATAATGTGTGTGTATAATGTGTGTGTGTATAATGTGTGTGTGTGTGTGTGTATAATGTGTGTGTGTGTGTATAATGTGTGTGTGTGTGTATAATGTGTGTGTATAATGTGTGTGTGTATAATGTGTGTGTGTGTGTATAATGTGTGTGTGTGTGTATAATGTGTGTGTATAATGTGTGTGTGTATAATGTGTGTGTATAATGTGTGTGTGTATAATGTGTGTGTGTATAATGTGTGTGTGTGTGTATAATGTGTGTGTGTGTGTATAATGTGTGTGTATAATGTGTGTGTGTATAATGTGTGTGTATATAATGTGTGTGTATAATGTGTGTGTATATAATGTGTGTGTATATAATGTGTGTGTATAATGTGTGTGTGTATAATGTGTGTGTGTATAATGTGTGTGTATATAATGTGTGTGTATAATGTGTGTGTGTATAATGTGTGTGTGTATAATGTGTGTGTATATAATGTGTGTATATAATGTGTGTATATAATGTGTGTGTATAATGTGTGTGTGTATAATGTGTGTGTATAATGTGTGTGTGTATAATGTGTGTGTGTATAATGTGTGTGTGTATAATGTGTGTGTGTATAATGTGTGTGTATAATGTGTGTGTATAATGTGTGTGTATAATGTGTGTGTGTATAATGTGTGTGTGTATAATGTGTGTGTATAATGTGTGTGTATAATGTGTGTGTGTATAATGTGTGTGTGTATAATGTGTGTGTATAATGTGTGTGTATAATGTGTGTGTATAATGTGTGTGTGTATAATGTGTGTGTGTATAATGTGTGTGTGTATAATGTGTGTGTATAATGTGTGTGTATAATGTGTGTGTATAATGTGTGTGTGTATAATGTGTGTGTGTATAATGTGTGTGTATATAATGTGTGTGTATAATGTGTGTGTGTATAATGTGTGTGTGTATAATGTGTGTGTATAATGTGTGTGTATAATGTGTGTGTATAATGTGTGTGTGTATAATGTGTGTGTGTATAATGTGTGTGTATATAATGTGTGTGTATAATGTGTGTGTGTGTTCAGGTTTAAGGTATCTGGAGAGCTTCCTCTGCTGCATGTGAGAATCTCTGATAAGAAGATGGAGGGGGTGATGGAGCTGGTGGACAGTATTCCTCTCCCGTACACGTCTCCACCCTCCACCCCCGTACAGAAGGTCAGCTGATCCTCCACACACTATTAACTCCTGCACTGAATTCACTACCACTCTCACACTGTTCACACTTCTCCTCAATAAACCACTTCACACACTCTAAACTCCTGTACCTACTTATCTGCGAATCTCATTATTAAATAGTAATAAAAGAGCACTTCAGTTTCTGAATCAGTTTCTCTGATTGTGCTATTTATAGGTTTATGTTTGAGTAAAATGAACATTGTTGTTTTATTCTATAAACTACAGACAACATTTCTCCCAAATTCCAAATAAAAATATTCTCATTTAGAGCATTTATTTACAGAAAATGAGAAATGACTGAAATAACAAAAAAGATGCAGAACTTTCAGACCTCAAATAATGCAAAGAAAACAAGTTCATATTCATAAAGTTTTAAGAGTTCAGAAATAATCAATATTTGGTGGAATAATCCTGGTTGGTTTTTAATCACAGTTTTAATTTCATGCATCTTGGCATCATGTTCTCCTCCACCAGTCTTACACACTGCTTTTGGATAACTTTATGCTGCTTTACTCCTGGTGTAAAAATTCAAGCAGTTCAGTTTGGTGGTTTGATGGTTTGTGATCATCCATCTTCCTCTTGATTATATTCCAGAGGTTTTATATTTGGTAAAATCAAAGAAACTCATCATTTTTAAGTGCTCTATTATTTTTTTCCAGAGCTGTAGTTTAGCAGTGACTGTAAATTTAGACTGCTGTCCAGTTTAGGAGGTGTGTGTGTAGTGTGTAGTGTGTGTGTGTTGAAATGAGCTCCATGCTGCTGGATATTAGCGTAATAGCTGCCGTCACAACATCCTAATTACAGCCTTTCATACTGCTAATGACTGTTTTACCCAAACTAACTACACACACTGCTTCTGATTATCTCTCTGTGTGTGTCTGTGTGTCTGTGTGTGTGCAGGCACTGCCATTAGTGGATGCTAGGCCGAGAGTCCTGACTCTAGATCCATTAGCTCTGCCGTACACCATGGAGTCAGGTTAGACCCAGTAAAATAATCCCCAGCACTCTTAAAATAAGCCTCAGCATCTCTAAAATAACCCCTAGCACCCCTAAAATAAGCCTCAGCACCTTTAAAATTAGTCTCAGCACCTCTAAAAAAGCCCCAGCACCTCTAAAATAAGCCTCAGCACCTTTAAAATTAGTCTCAGCACCTCTAAAATAAGCCCCAGCACCTCTAAAATAAGCCTCAGCACCTTTAAAATTAGTCTCAGCACCTCTAAAAAAGCCCCAGCACCTCTAAAATAAGCCTCAGCACCTTTAAAATTAGTCTCGGCACCTCTAAAATAAACTCCAGCACCTCTAAAATAAGCCTCATCACCTTTAAAATTAGTCTCAGCACCTCTAAAAAAGCCCCAGCACCTCTAAAATAAGCCTCAGCACCTCTAAAATAAACTCCAGCACCTCTAAAATAAGCCTCAGCACCCCTAAAATAAGCCTCAGCACCTCTAAAATAAGCCCCAGCACCTCTAACATAAGCCCCAGCACCTCTAAAATAAGTCTCAGCACCTCTAAAATAAGCCTCAGCACCTCTAAAATAAACTCCAGCACCTCTAAAATAAGCCTCATCACCCCTAAAATAAGCCTCAGCACCTCTAAAATAAGCCCCAGCACCTCTAACATAAGCCCCAGCACCTCTAACATAAGCCCCAGCACCTCTAACATAAGCCCCAGCACCTCTAAAATAAGTCTCAGCACCTCTAAAATAAGCCTCAGCACCTCTAAAATAAGTCTCAGCATCTTTAAAATAAGCCTCAGCACCTCTAAAATAAGCCTCAGCATCTTTAAAATAAGCCTCAGCACCTCTAAAATTAGCCTCAGCACCTCTAACATAAGCCTCAGCACCTCTAAAATAACCCCT
The DNA here is from genome assembly GCF_023375975.1 of Astyanax mexicanus. Lineage (NCBI taxonomy): Eukaryota > Metazoa > Chordata > Actinopteri > Characiformes > Acestrorhamphidae > Astyanax > Astyanax mexicanus. The sequence continues at coordinate 350,716 of NW_026040053.1, forward strand.
AGCACCTTTTAAATTAGTCTCAGCACCCCTAAAATTAGTCTCAGCACCTCTGAAATAAGCCTCAGCACCTCTAAAATATACTCCAGCTCCTCTAAAATAAGCCCCAGCACCTCTAAAATAAGCCTCAGCACATCTAAAATAAGCCCCATCACGTTTAAAAAAAGGCTCAGCATCTCGAAAATGTGTGTGTGTGTGTGTGTGTGTGTGTGTGTAGATTCTGAAGAAGATACCAGTGAAAGGTCTCTGGATGAAGAAGGTCAGAGGTCAGCTTTTGAAGAGCTCACCAATGTCCAGTTTAAGTTTGAAGTCCGGAAGGTAAAACTCTTAATTCTTTTATTCTGAGATCTGTTACTTTAATACTTTTACAATTACATTTTACTTTTTAACTTTTATGTTATCACTTTATTATTTATATAAAAGTAAAACACCAAATCCACCGGAGATCCTATTTAAACCTATAGTTACACACAGAGGTGGGTAGAGTTCAGGTACAGAAAGTAAAAATCCACCCCGGGCTGAGAGAGTTTTGTTGGCTGAGCTGCAGCAGAGCCGCTCAGGCAGTTGGAACAAACAAAACTCCGGGGTGGATTTTTACTTTTAACTAGTGTAAACAGAACTGTTCTAAACGTTTAAACACCTATCTATCTCAATTGTACTTGGCTGGTGGTGTTTTTCCTCCATAGACTAATTCTAACCATTTGTTTCTTAGCTCTGAATTACTGGGTAAAGTATATAAACACTGATGTGTTATTCTCACAAATAACACAGGAATGAACAGGAAGAGGAAGAGTTTCATCATGTGCAGCATCATAAACAACTCAGAGAGGCCTACTGTATTTCACAATGAAGTGTGTGTGTGTTAGGTGATGTTGGAGCTCACTCGGCAGGCGGATCAGGAACACACAGTGTTAGCTCTGAATGTTACTCAGTTAGGAGCTGAAGGCAAACTGAGGACTTATGACCTCACTGTGACATCATACCTGCGCAAGATCAGTCTGGATTACTGCGAGACCGGAGGTACACTTACTTACTTATTTATTTATCATTTATACGACTTATTTATACTTTATACAACAGTTTTTTTTGTTGACCTCACAATCTGATTGGTTGAGAAGTGTTCTATAATTACTTCTCACACTAAATCTGTATCACTCTACGGCCACGTTTGTCGAGTAACAGCATCAACACACGCAGCATTAGCATTAGCTTAGCACAGGCTAGCGCCCAGCCGAGGCACGCTCGCCCGCAGCGCTGGCTCATCATCCATCAGTCACCTCGGCCGAAGTCTAATAGGCAGAACGGTAACCAGCTAAGCTAATGCTAAGCTAAAGCAAGCTACGCTAACCTAACCACAGTCCTGCAGGTGCATTTAGCCTTCCAGCTAGCTAATCTAATCAACACTACCCAGCAAACTGTCAGAAATACTCACAAATTCACAGCTTTCACATGAAGACGACTTTCAGCGTTATTTTAACTTTTACCAACTGCTTACTGGCGGAAGGCACAGTCCGTATTTAACCACATTCACTAACCACTTTATTTATTTTGTGTAAAATGTTGTATAAAAGTGATAGAACCCTCTAGATCAGGGGTGTCCAAACTTTTTTTGTTGGGGGCCAGAAGGAGAAATATATTTGAAGTCACGGACCACAGACTCTTTGTATTCCACTTTAAATAATATTTTTTTTCTGATTACTTTCATTTACACACCATTTTACTTGACTTACTATCTTTATCTTTGACAGTGTTGTGTAAACTAAGATTTTTCAAATTGATGTTTCATTTCACGATGCCTCTTAATATTAAACTCCTTAATTACGGCAACTTTTAGACTCTTTGGCCCGTTTTTCTACGCTAGAAATGCGCACTCTCTCCGCTTTTAGACTCTTTGCCCCCTTTTTCTGCACTAGAAATGCGCACCCTCTCCGCTTTTAGACTCTTTGGCCCGTTTTTCTGCGCTAGAAATGCGCACTCTCTCCGCTTTTAGACTCTTTGCCCCCTTTTTCTGCACTAGAAATGCGCACTCTCTCCGCTTTTAGACTCTTTTGCCCCATTTTCTGCGCTAGAAATGCGCACTCTCTCCGCTTTTAGACTCTTTGGCTCGTTTCTGACACCTAGCGTTTAAACTTTGAATCTCACACTATAAAAACCTGCTTAACAGCGGGCCAACTTTCATTCTATTTCTAAAATACCTCGCGGGCCGCTCCAAAAAAGGAAACGGGCCACAAATGGTCCGCGGGCCGCAGTTTGGACACCCCTGCTCTAGATCATGAGTAATCGTGAATAACATCACGACATTGCTTAAACATATTTTAAATCTATAAAATAAAAAATGCTTTTTGCTTGTCTTTTAACAATGTCTTTCTTGCTTTGTGTGTATTTTTGTGTATTTCAGTTGGTCAGAATGAACCACTTCATCTGATTCGTTCATCAGATAAACACGAGTCTGATCTGCTGAAAGTGGAATACACTAAGGTGAGCACAGCGAGACCTGCTGTAAACCCTGTAAAAACACTGTAAAAATATTGTAAACAATGTAAACACTGTGTGTGTGTGTGTGTGTGTGTGTGTGTGTGTGTGTGTCCTGCAGGCGGATGTATCTGGACCGAGTTTTCAGACTCTGTTTGACAGTACAGAGCAGACGCTAAAGGTAACGGGTTTTAATGCTCTACTACATTAATGTTTCACACGTCATCTACTGTTATAATAAAGCTTTTGTTCTTTATGGATTTATTTTTTCTCCTTTCATTACTTTTACTTTTATACTTTAAGTAGTTTTGAATCCAGTACTTTTTTAAACACTTTTACTGAGAGAGTAAAAAAGGTTAAGTTGATGCTTCCACTTTTTCATTCATGCTAAAATGTCTGGTTGTGTCTCTAGTGTGATTAAAGTCATGTGAGCTGTGTGTTTTTTGTTAAAAAAAAAAAAAAGTGCTCCGGTGTTTCTGTATAACCCTGTTTTAGTTCACTGGATAAGTGATTTCTGAAGAACAAAGACAGGATTTGGACTTTTTTTTTTTATATAATTTTATTTCTAATTTTTCCCATTTTCTCCCCAATTTACACGGCCAATTACCCAACCCATTCATTAGGACTCTATCACTAGTGATGCCCCAACACACCAGGAGGGTGAAGACTAACACATGCTTCCTCCGATACATGTGAAGTCAGACACCGCTTCTTTTCAAGCTGCTGCTGATGCTGTAGCATTACCGAGTAGCATCACAGTGCGCTTGGAGGAAAGCACAGCGGCTCGGCTCCGGTACATCAGCTCACAGACGCCCTGTGCTGCAGACATCACCCTAGGAGAGAGCAGGGCCAATTGTGCTCCCTCTAACGCCGGCAGCTTGATGGCAAAGCTGCATGAGCGTGGGTTCGAACTGGCGACCTCCTGCTCATAGTGGCAGCGCTTTAGACCGCTGGACCACTCGGCGCCCCAGGATTTGGACTTGAAATCCTGCTCATGAATATTCATACATGCAAATGTATCTCCTCTGATTGGCTAACAGCACTGCAGCAGAGAAGGCCTACCTGCTGCCTTTGCTCCTCCCACAGTCAATTTTAAAGCTCTAAAACTCAAAAGATAAAATGTTTTCAGAGTTACAGACTTAGTTATAAAGATATAGAACGCTGGATAAAATTAACCCTTAAACTTCATTAAAAAAAGTTTCTTTTAGTTAAACTAACTCTACTAACTCTACACCATGTTGAAGCTCCAGAGTTTATATACGCTCTATATTATAAAATCTGAGGTGAACGGTGCTCGCTTTGACCGGTGTTCTGTCGAGTTGTGCTGCCTTGTCAAACCGTGCTTTCCTAGTGTTTAGTATTTAAAACACAGAATTCACCGGAGATCCAATTTAAACATATAGTTACTTACACAAGAACGCTAACGCTAACTAGTGCTCAGAGTCTTGGTGTGTGTTTTGTACAGGTGGAGTTTTCCTCGCTGGATTTCCTCCTCCACACTAAAGCCCTGCTGTCCTCCATCAACTACCTCAACTCAGCCCTGCCTCACCGCCTCACTGCCTCTAAAGACCCCGATACCAGGAGACACGCCCACCCAGCTACAGCCGGGAAAACAGGTACTACACACACACACTACACACACACACACACACTATACACTACACACACTGCACACACACACTATACACACACACACACACACATTATGAACACACACACTATACACACACACTACACACACACACACATTATGAACACACACACTATACACACACACTACACACACACACACACACACACACACACACACTACACACACACACACACACTATACACTACACACACTGCACACACACACTATACACACACACACTCACACACATTATGAACACACACACTATACACACACACTACACACACACACACACACACCCACACACTATACACACACACACACACACACACACTATACACACACACACACATAATACACACACACACTGCTTGAATCTGATTGGTTGTACTGATTAATGCTGTGTGTTTTCTGCTCTGTAGGTTTTTTCGTAGGTAATTGATTTTACATTTTGCACTGGTCTGTATGTGATTCGGGATGTGATGCAGGATGTGATGCTAAAATGATGTAATGCAGGATGTGATGAGGGATGTGATGAGGGATGTGATGAGGGATGTGATGCGGAATGTTATAAGTGATGTGATGCTGTAATAATATGATGCAGGATGTGATGAGAGGTTTGACGAGGGATGTGATGAGAGATGTGATGCTGTAATGATGTGATGCTTGTGATGGGAATGACTGATGTGGATCTACAGCAGGTGTTATGTCAGTAACGGTTCTGCTGTGATGTTCTAGTGTCTAAAGGTTCTAAGGACTCGGGGGTGGTGAGTTTTAAGCTGTACGCTATGCTGGGATCCTTCGGCGTGATCGTGTGCGACGACAGAAGCAGCATCGCTAATATTCAGATCAAAGGTACAAATTCTTATCATCACTGTAATGATGTGATACACATGTAACACACTACCAGACTTACCTGCTTCTATATGTCACCGCTCACACTCACCTGTACTGTCCTAAAGAGTACCAGCTGAAAACTCTTGTGCTTTGCTTACCTGGGTGACTCCACCCTCTGTTTTCAGGGGAGGAGTCTATAGAAAACCTGTGAAGAGAAGAAATGTTATTTACCATATTTAATTTACCTAAAAATCATCAGAGCTGCTTATAATCCGGTGCTCCTTATGTATGAATTCTATCAGTCAGGTATTAAGGAGCAGTAAAGCCGCTTCACTGAAGTACAGAGTTATACAGGAGTTTCAGTTTAGTTCTCCAGCACTGAGACTGGTGCAGCATTAGCATTAGCTGTTAACCGCGCTAAGTCACCAGAGTTCAGAGGTGAGTATATCAGACTGTAGTGTGCAGCGTGTTAACCGTGTTTAAAGCTAGCTAAAGCTGGGTTACGGGAACACTCACTCAGGTTTCCTCAGTGTAGCACTGTTGGGCATCATTTACTAGCACTAATTGTTGGCACTAGCAGTTAGCAGCTAATGCTAATGCTCCATCCTTAGTGCTGGAAATTTTGAAAGCAAAGGTTACTGTAAATAAACAGAAGAGCTTTACTCAGGAGAGAAATATGTTTAGATTAACATTCAATGTTTTAAATGAGAGTCTTTTTTCAAAAATTGCAGTTTTGTTTACTTAACTTAACTTAGCTTAGCTTACTTAGCTTTACAGGGGACCTGCTAAATTAGAAAGGAAAACATGGTGACACTCCTGTTCCTTACTAGTGTCACATAATGCGGCTTATAGTGCCAAACATTGACTATTCATCCACATGTTCTGCTTTTTGTAATGTATAATAATCTGTATTATAATGTTTATAATTTGTTATGCTATTGCACACTGTGTAATAGAGGTAATTACTACCTCACTGGTCTATTTTGCACACTTTTTGCACACTGCATAATTTGCACACTGTCTTGTTATTTATTATTCTTTGTCTGTATGGTGTTGTATTGTCTGTCTGCACTTTTGTACTGTTGCACTATTGTTCTGTCTACACTGTGTTTATGTGCACCATGGTCCCTGGAGGAACGTTGTTTCGTTTCACTGTGTACTCTGTATATAGCTGAAATGACAATAAAAAACACTTTGACTTTGACTGATTGGTTTGTGGATTGTTCTCCAGGCGTCGATGCGTCTGTTGTAGTTCAGACTAAAGAGACGGAGGTGTTCGCCAGGCTGCGGGACATCGTGGTGATGGACGTGGACCCAAAAACCATCCATAAGAAGGTGTGAGGATCTGATCAGGTTCTACACTCTGTATCAGATCAGTACAGTTTAATAACTGGTGTAGTTTAGATATCAGACGTCTGCAGTTTCTTAAAAAGTCTAAAAACAGCTTTAACCCTTTCAGACCATCAGTGTAACATTTATCAGTTCCATTTTCTGAACGTTTTAAGCTAAATTCAAAATTGGAAAATTGGGTGTGAAACTTAAATATTTCATTTTTTCCACTTAGTATAATAATGAAGAAATGGGTTTTTGGTCAGTGTAATACTTATCAGTTTAATTTTCTGACTGTTTGAGGTTAAAACCAAAAAAATAAAAATTGGATGTAAAAACTCTTTTGTACATTTTTTTTTATAATATTTAGTTTTTCTTCTCTGCCCCTTACAATCAGAATTTTTGAAAAAAAAAAATTTTTTTGCATCTTGTGACAAAATTTAATTGGAATATCCGATCAGATTTGTGTTACAAGATACAAAAATGGAAACATCTGAAAATTATGGAAAGATTCACTTTTTAATTTTTCCTAAAATTCAGGTTTTTTTATGTAGTGCAGTGTACAAGAAAATAAGTTTTCATCGAATTTTCCAATTTAATTTTTTCCATTTCTGCCCCCCACAATCGAAATTTCAGGAAAATTAAAAAAATATATATCTATTCCTTATTTTTTTTGTTTTGTTTTTGCATCTTGTAACAGAAGTTTATAGAAGGATTATAGCATCGGATTTGTGTTACAAAAGATACAAAAAAATGGACAAATCTGAACATCGAAGATTCAACTTTTAATTTGTTGTTGAAATTCTGTTTGCAAAAGGCAGAAATAAAAAAACAGATAAAATTTTCTAATTTTGATTTTACTTTTACATTTACATTTACATTTATGGCATTTAGCAGACGCCCCTATCCAGAGCGACTTACAACAGAGCTTCAGTGTTACTTCAGATATAAAAGCTAGTTTGTAGACTAGGATCAAGAGATACATAGAACTTAATCATGTTTAGAACCCTAGAACTCTAGGGTTTAGAACCCTCACACACATATTTTAGCTTGAAACGTTCAGAAAATTGAATTGGTACTTTACTCTGAAGATCAGTGTAACGTTTATTAATTTATTTTTTTGAGGATTTTCCAATTTTAGTGTGTTTTTTTCATTTTCATTTAATTACTATGAATTATTGTGTGTGTGTGTGTGTGTGTGTAGGTGGTATCTATAGTAGGGGAGGAGGTGTTCAGCTTTAAGATGAGTTTGTATCCCGGAGCTACAGAGGGGGATGGTTACTGTGACACCGCTAGAGTGGACAGCAGGGTCACGCTGAGACTGGGCTGCATCCAGATCACCTACCTGCACAAGTTCCTCACGTCTCTGATGGTGAGAGAGGAACACACACACTATACACACACACACTCACACACACTATACACACAGGCACACACTCACACACACAATCTAAACACACACACACTCACACACTGATTATTAAAGCAGAGCTCCAGTGAAGTGTGGAGCTACTTTGAGCTGAATAACGGTGTAAAAAGTGATTTATCTGCAGGGTAAAATATGCCCCATATCACTCATTCTAAAGCCTGTTTGGGTAAAGAGCAGAAAATACTGGATGTTAGAAAACTGCAGGAGAGCGGAGGAGAGATATTCAACACAGATAACAACTTTATATCATGTTTTAATACACTAAAAGCCTATTTCACATTAGAGTTCTCATTTAGCTTAGAGAGCTATAGCTGGGAGACCTGCTGAATTAAAAAAGGAAACATGGCGATGCCCCTATTCCTTACTAGTGTTGCATAAAATGCACTTAATAGTGCGAAAAAATCCCCACTCACAACAGTGATAAAGACATTAATACTGATTACAGTAAACATTTTGCTGGATTGTTGTTGTTGTTGTTATTAATTGTTTGTCTTTGTCTTTTTGTCTTTTTTTTCTCTTTTTATGTTTTTAATCGTATTTAATTTAACGTTATGTTGCTGTTTTTCTCTCCTGATTGTTGTTTTTAAATGTGTTTTCTTATTTCCAGGAATCTTTTAGCTTTCAGTATCCCTCCACCGACGAGGTACAGGCTCGAGCATGCAGCACCACAGCGTCTTAAGCTTCGCGGCTTCACTATTAATGCACTATCGCTCACTCGCTCACACCCAGGCACCTGCTAGTTTAAAACAGTTTATATATATATATATATACAGCTCTGTAAAAGTAAGATATATATATTAATTATATATATTATTATTATATTATATTATTATATATATTAAGAGCACTTAAAAATGCTGATTTTCTTTGATTTTATCAAATTGAAAACCTCTGGAATATAATCAAGAGGAAGATGGATGATCACAAACCATCAAACCACCAAACTGAACTGCTTGAATTTTTGCACCAGGAGTAAAGCAGCATAAAGTTATCCAAAAGCAGTGTGTAAGACTGGTGGAGGAGAACATGATGCCAAGATGCATGAAAAAAAAACTGTGATTAAAAACCAACCAGGATTATTCCACCAAATATTGATTATTTCTGAACTCTTAAAACTTTATGAACATGAACTTGTTTTCTTTGCATTATTTGAGGTCTGAAAGCTCTGCATCTTTTTTGTTATTTCAGTCATTTCTCATTTTCTGTAAATAAATGCTCTAAATGAGAATATTTTTATTTGTAATTTGGGAGAAATGTTGTCTGTAGTTTATAGAATAAAACAACAATGTTCATTTTACTCAAACATAAACCTATAAATAGATAAATCAGAGAAACTGATTCAGAAACTGAAGTGCTCTCTTTAAATTTTTATTTTTTTCAGAGCTGTTTGTGTGTATAAATAATGGGGATGCACCAAAATAAGAATTGTGGGCCAGTACTGATATGCCATAAATAAACACGTAACCATACAGGGTAAAAAATGCATTAAAATAAAATAAATATGTACATAATAATAATTTTGCTCTCAAAAACTTTTTTTTGTCTCTTCTGGAGACACAAATACATGATTTTTTTTTTCACATATAATCAAGTATAATATTTCTATTTCTGTATGTTCCTGTATGTTTTAAAGCAGATATGCATCCCTTTATAATATGTATTTTACTAGCTGTTACTATTAAGCTGCTAATTGATATTAATATTAATATTAACACATTGACTAAAAGTAAGTAATCATTTGATAACACTGAAACCTACAGTAATTTAAAAAAATCTATATATACAGTGTCGTAAAAAAGTATTTGCCTCAATACAGATTTCTTTTGTTTTTGCTTTTTTTAATATATATATATTTTTTTTCAAAATTTTAAAATCAACTTTAATATCAGACAAAGAAAACCTGAGAAAAGACTAAAAGTAGTTTTAGATTGAAACTAAAAGATTCCTCTGCCTGGTGGTGATTCTGGTGTTTTGCAGTTGATAAGGAGTGATGTGAAGGATTTGCGTATGTTTTTGAGGATTCTGCACGTGTGAATTAATGCATTTTATGGGCCATTTCACTAAATAAGTGCCATTTCTCCAGGAAATTACATGTATAAATTTGCACAAAAAAAAACTTTAAAATACATTTTATCATTAATCATAGTGTCTTCTACATTGACCTAATTGTAAAAGTAAGATATGTAATTAAAACATTAATAAAAACGACTTATAACACTGAAAAACTAGCAATAGTTACCTGTCCCCCCCCCCCCCCCCCACTCTATAACTATAAACTTTACCATGAAATATAATCAATAAAATCCTTCAGAGATGTAAGTTTTTTTTTTTCATTGTTATTTGACTCCAAATCCCGTATATGCTTTAAATTTTTTTTTTCATTTTTTCAAATCTGTAATATTTAACTTAAAAATACACATTTTAGTTGTATTCGTGTTCCTGGGTTTCACTCAGTCCTGTTACCGTAACACATTACCCCTGATCATCTGAAACATCTGGAACATTCTACAACAGGAAGTCACATCTACAACAGGAAGTGACATCATCAGCTGGTTCTGGTTCTGAAGATCATGGGAAGATCAGAATTAAGTTCCTCATTAGTTTTTTTTTCTGTATATTTGATCTTATTGTAACGATGACTGAGGAGCTCAATCTCAACACTCAGTCCTGTTACCTACATTCATTCTTACATCTTATTGGTTTATTTTTAAAATACTGATTTGGGGAAAAACACTAGAATGTGATCAGTGTTCTCATGCTACTAGCATAGCCACCATTTAGCTATTTTTTATGTTTTTGTTAATTCTATGCTTAAAAACTCATTCCTGTTACTTTCATTCCTGTTACTGAAAACATATAAAATGTAACAGGAGTGAGTTCCAGTAACAGGAGTGAGTGGCAGTAACAGGAGTGAGTGGCAGTAACAGGAGCGAGTTCCGGTAACAGGAGCGAGTTCCGGTAACAGGAGCGAGTTCCGGTAACAGGAGCGAGTTCCGGTAACAGGAGCGAGTTCCGGTAACAGGAGCGAGTTCCGGTAACAGGAGCGAGTTCCGGTAACAGGAGCGAGTTCCGGTAACAGGAGCGAGTTCCGGTAACAGGAGCGAGTTCCGGTAACAGGAGCGAGTTCCGGTAACAGGAGCGAGTTCCGGTAACAGGAGCGAGTTCCGGTAACAGGAGCGAGTTCCGGTAACAGGAGCGAGTTCCGGTAACAGGAGCGAGTTCCAGTAACAGGAGCGAGTTCCAGTAACAGGAGTTTTTTTTTTTTTGTCATAAATATCAATTATTTTAATTGGCAACCATCTCTTTAAAATAAAGACTTTCCTGAGAGAAAATCAAATAAATGGAATTAGTGGAGTTGCTTTTAAACATGTTTTTGAATTGTTTTAAATGAGTTTTGTAACCATATTCAGATTAGAAAGGTACCTGAGTTAGTAGTTAAATATATGCGTGTTATTAGATTCAGAGTTGAAATAAAAAAAATAGTTTTAAAAAGTTTAATTTGAAGGATTTTCAACAAGTAAATGGCACCTATTGGGTGGAATGGCTCTTTTATATGAATATATATAATAATAATTGTTATAAAGTGGAATGTCGGCACTAAGAGAATGCTGTTATTGAAGAACACACTTCTCTATCTCTACATGCTTTGCAGACATGCAGCACAAACCTCACCCTCCTCACGTTCTGATCTTCTCCTTCCATTCATCACATCTTACGTTCTTTCACTCAGAAGATAAACTCAGATAAACACCCTTTAAGCCACTTCAGCTGCTCAAATTTACAGCTTCCTGTTGTAAATTAGCTGTTTAGCGCTGGCGGATGCTGAGAAACGCTCCTGCATGAGGTTCATCATTACAGACCGGCTCACCTCCACCCTCTCATTACCTGTTCACACCTGGTGATAACATGCGTCCTGATGGTGGGCGTGTCCACCGGAATATATGTAGTCAATCATAAGTTTAATATTTTTCATTTTTAGTGAACCTCACTGTGATCTACAGTCCTATAAATCCATATTCCGCCATTTTTAGCCTCTCTTATGTGTTTTTAAGACGCCTGTTCTGTGTGTGTGAGGCTCGTATGTGTGTGTGAAGTCATGGCCTGCTGTTCCCTGATTGGCTGGAAGCAGCAGGGCGGTCGATTCATTTAAATAAATTTGTGTTTAGCGCAACGCAACCCAGCATGCACCGAGGCATGTGGCCGCTCTCTCCATTGAAATGAGTGGGATGCGGTGGGGCTTAGGTGCCAGTGGACGCACACCGTTAGGGTTAGATTCAACTCTTCTCGCAAAGGCTTTCCACGAGGTTTAGGAGCGTGTTTATGGTGTTTATGGGAGTTTGTTTCTTTGACCATTCTTTTAGAAGAGTGTTGGGGATGTCAGACATGAATGATGAGTGGATGGTGACTGTGGGTGTGGTCACCGTGACCCGGCATACCTGTCAAGTCTCTCGTTTTGGCCGGGAAACTACCGTATTTTACTCCTCTTTCCCGCCGTCCTCCCGTATTAGTATTTTCCCGTAAATTTCCCGTATTCTATTAAAATAAAAAAATATATATTATTGAGGAGACAGGGCACTGACCGCTCTGTGTCTCTTAACCAATCGTGGAGCCGGTTCAAGGAGAAAGTCCCGCCTTTCAGGAGAAACAGCCAATCAGCTTGCAAAGGAGGGTCAGTGTGGGGAAGCCACAGGCAGCTAGTCGGAGCAGCTGATGTTAAAACAGATCTGGATATTCAGAGATTTTTCTAAAAGAAAGGTAACGGTAGGCTAATCATGTAAACTGTGATGAGATTTTTCTGATAGCTGCTTAAAAATACTCGTCTGCGAAATAAAACACACAGATTAAACCTTTTAAAATAAAAAAAATACAGCTTGTGACTCAGTTTAACTAGAAATGTGGAGAGGACCGACATTAACTGAACTGATCAGGAGTGATCAAAAGAAAGAAGTATTAATTAAAAATGATTAATTGTGTAGCCCATTAGGACTAATTCTTACTGATGGAATATATCTGGTCCTTTTAGTAAAAGCTCATGATACTATTTTTTAGGTCACCAACAGTCATTTTGCAGAATTTGTGCACCCTTTGTTCAATTTTAAATCTATTAAATAAAAATATATAACATAATGCATTTATTACAAAAAAGACATGAAATCTTAATTAAAAATATATATATCTAGAAAAGAGTTTTTTAATTTGGCTGTATTAAAAGAATGACATATGTAGGAATGTCCACAACATGTTCAGATTCTGATAATCTAATTGTAGTGTGTAAATGGTTCACATGTGGTTATTTTAGATTTTTTGTAAACCTGTCTTAAAATGTAAGAGATACTGAACCTTCGTTGGGCTGGTGGGACGGCTTTAAGTGTACAGAGGAAAATATCCCTTATTTTTAAATCTAAAACTTGACAGGTATGTGACCCGGTAGTTCAGAAGCACAGAGCCACAGACGCAAGAAGTAAATGAACTCAAAACGTACCTTAATTAGGAAAAATTTCCTCCATCAACACGCAAATCTAATGTCAGGAAACATAATAACGGCCCAGTGCAGCTTTAGTCTCTTAACTAAGTGTTTCTTAGGTTTGTGTCGCCTCAGTAAGGTTCTTTATGCCGGTCCAATGCGGGCCAGCTGGGACAGACCGGGGCTGCACGTCATGTTGTTAGGCCCACGGTTCCCCTGCCTCTGTAATTCACAATGTATATATACGTATATATAAATAAACTACTTTGATTAGGTTATAGGGTTCCAACATTTTAAAATACGACTATACTTATAAATGGTTAATAAATGGTTCATAAACTAGATTATTAAGTATTATTGATTAGGATGGGAATGCCTTAAAACCATCGATAAGCAGTTACAACACATCGATTAAAAAGGCAACAGTTATTCATTGTTTGCTCAGTCATTTAAAGCAACTGAGTCATTTAATTTGTAGTAAATACTGTAGTTAAATATACTAACAAATATATTAATATTGCAGGTTTAATGCTGATTGATGGAAAACAAAGTAAGATCAGTATCTAGAAAGATCTGAGGTTTGACAGCAGAATAAGTGTGGAATCATTACTTTCTATCCATTTCTATCCATGTAGTTATTTAGTTATCAACTGCCTATTAATGAATTTTAAAGTATTTACAGCCTAATTAATAACCATTAATAATCTCCCTTATAAACCATTCATAAACCCTTTATAAAGGTAGTCTTATTTTATAGTGGTAGCGGTTATAGTCATATATAATATATATATTCTGCATTTCTGCTTCTCTGCAACATTATACTTAATAATTTTGCAGAACCTTAACCCATTGGCCTCATATAGACACACTGCTGTATCATCTAGTGGCCACATGACAACATTCAAAACTCAATGGATTGAAATCAAGAGGGTGGGAATCCCAGTCAAAGGTTTTTACAGCCAGTTCAGACAGAAACATGGCCCAGATACAAAACTCCCATCAAATTTTATGTTAGAAACTATTCTCCTTATGTTTTTTTTGCTCTGCTCACTGTCGAAAGATAAAAGTTTGTTTTTGCACTTATTGGGTCAAAGATAGTTCTTAAATTTTAAAAGAAACAACAATTTCTAATTGAAGACATTGTTTTTTGCTTGCAAATATATATATATTAGGTGTGTGTTCAGGAATGGAAAGTTTCATGTCTTTAAAAGGGTGTAATTTCTTTATTAGTATATCATGTTAGCATTATATTAGTGCCATTTAATGGTCTTAAAATGCCAACAGTATCGTTTAGCGCAGTAATTTCTGGGACAGCCTACTCAGGACGCATGTTAACACCAGGTGTAACACGGTCTCACTGTCTCAGATCTTCCTCAGTTCTCCTCCACCCCTCTGAGAGATTAGTGATGGAGCGTTCACTGATGGTGTTTTCTCTTCTGCAGACGTTTGTGGATAACTTCCAGACGGCTAAAGAGGCTCTGAGCGCGGCCACGGCGCAGGCGGCGGAGAAAGCAGCGTCCAGCGTGAGAGACTTCGCCCAGAAGAGCTTCAGACTCTCCCTGAACATCAGACTGAAAGCTCCTCTAATCATCATCCCTCAGTCCTCCACTTCCCACAATGCCTTTGTTGTGGATTTGGGTCTGATCACTGTGAGCAACAGCTTCTCCCTGCTTCCTGCTGAGGGCTTCCCTCTCCCGGCCGTGATGGAGACCATGGACATCAACCTCACCCACCTCAAACTGTGCAGGTACTGTCATCAGCTTCCGGAGCCCCGAGAGAGCACACACAGTTGTCCTTGCTCTCTCTCTGGGTGGGTACAGTACAGTAGATGGCGCTCTCTCTTTCCCCTCATCACTCCTAGGGTGATGTGGATCAGCACAAGGCTGCGTCTGTGAGCTGATGTATCAGAACCGAGTCGCTGCACTTTCCTCCGAGCGTTAGCGCTGTGATGCTACTCGGTAATGCTACAGCATCAGCAGCAGCTCAAAAAGAGGCGGAGTCTGACTTCACATGTGTCGGAGGAGGCGTGTGCTGGTCTTCTTAACCCTCCTGGTGTTAAAGGAGCATCACTAGTGATGAAAATGTGATGAAAAAATAGGATAAAATGGGAAAAAATAGAGGGAAAAAAAGAATTTAATTTATAGATTATTGATTTCTGAACTCTTAAAACTTTATGAATATGAACTTGTTTTCTTTGCATTATTTGAGGTCTGAAAGCTCTGCATCTTTGTTGTTATTTCAGTCATTTCTCATTTTCTGTAAATAAATGCTCTAAATGAGAATATTTTTATTTGTAATTTGGGAGAAATGTTGTCTGTAGTTTATAGAATAAAACAACAATGTTCATTTTACTCAAATATAAACCTATAAATAGAAAAATCAGAGAAACTGATTCAGAAACTTCATTTTTCCCAGAGCTGTATGTGAATGATAAAGCAAGTAGCAGTATAAAATAGCAGTAAAAATGTGTTTTAATCCTCTGTTGAGTTTTTGAGTTTCTCTGTATTACAGGACGGTCCTGAGTCGAGACGCCCCTCAGTCGGAGGTGGAGCTCCTGCAACCCATTAACCTGGAGCTGCTGGTGAAGCGAAACCTGGCCGCCTCCTGGTTCACCAGCATCCCTGGAGTGGAGGTCACTGGAGTGCTGAAGTCTATGAACGTGAGTTTACTCTGCGTTCTATTAAAAATCTCATTTCATTCTTTTTTTTCATTCATTTTAAAATATCTAAGCAGTATAACACTGCTTTAGTCCGGTGGGGGAGTGGTGGAGGGGGCGTTACTTTACAACATGTGTAATAATGCCCTGCTAAGTGCAGTTCAGCCACTGACCTAGTCTTAGAGTCTCTGTAAAACACCAAATCCACCAGAGATCCTATTTAAACCTATAGTTACACACAGAGATGGGTAGAGTCCAGATCCAGAAAGTAAAAATCCACCCCGGGGTTTTGTTGGCAGAGCCGCCCAGGCAGTTGGAACAAAACCCCGGGGTGGATTTTTACTTTTAACCAGTGTAAACAGAACTGTTCTAAACTGTTTTTACACCTACCTATCTCTATTGTTCTTGGCTGGTGGTGTTTTTCCTCCATAGACTAATTCTAACCATTTGTTTCTTAGCTCTGAATTACTGGGTAAAGTATATAAACACTGATGTGTTATTCGCACAAATAACACAGGAATGAACTGCATGCTGTTCCTAGCGTTGTTGGTTATCTCCTCTCTGATGAGACGGCGTCGCCGCCCGGCTTTAGCTTGGTCTGTGGGCGGTCCCGAGCCGAGGTGGGCGGGGCCATGAATACTACTTATTGGGTTGATGTAGACACGGTGTTTTTCCTGATCGACTCGTTTTTCTGAATATTTTCTTTTACTAGCTGCTGCAGAGGATTTTAGAGGAAGGAGAGTTTTAAAGGGTAGATGTGTGGTATTCTGTAAATACAGTCACCTGACGGCAGGTGTGTGTTTGTGTTGGTTGTTGTAGATCTCTCTTGGTCAGGAAGATCTGGTGGTTCTGATGAGCATCCTAGCAGAAAACATCGGGGAGGGAAGCAGGACGATGTCTCCTGACCTGAAGAAACCGGCTATTGAGGGTAAAATAAATCTTACTAACTAATTAAAATAAATAGTTAGCTAGGTTATATATGTGTGTTAGTCAGCTTTAGCTAGCTAAGTTAGTTAAGTTGTGTGTGTAGGTAGAGTTAGCTAGCCTTGTTAGCTAGACTATATGTGTGTTAGTTGGTGTTAGCTAGCTTAATTAGTTAAATTGTGTGTGTAGTTAGCGTTAGCTAGCTAAGTTAGCTAGGTTATATGTTTGTTAGTAAGCTTGGTTTAATGTGTGTGGGGTTAGTTAGCTAGGTTATTATGTGTGTTAGTTAGCGTTAGCTAGCTAAGTTTGATAAGTTGTGTGTGTAAATTAGCTAGATTATATGTGTGTTAGTTAGATTTAGCTAGCTAAGTTAGCTAGGTTATATGTTTGTTAGTAAGCTTGGGTAAATGTGTGTGTGTTAGTTAGCTAGGTTATTATGTGTGTCAGTTAGCGTTAGCTAGCTTAATTAGTTAAATTGTGTGTGTTAGTTAGCGTTAGCTAGCTAAGTTAGCTAGGTTATATGTTTGTTTGTAAGCTCGGTTTAATGTGTGTGGGGTTAGTTAGCTAGGTTATTATGTGTGTTAGTTAGCGTTAGCTAGCTAAGTTTGATAAGTTGTGTGTGTAAATTAGCTAGATTATATGTGTGTTAGTTAGAGTTAGCCAGTTTAGTTACCTAGGTTATATGTGTGTGTTAGTTAGATTTAGCTAGCTAAGTTAGCTAGGTTATATGTTTGTTAGTAAGCTTGGGTAAATGTGTGTGTGTTAGTTAGCTAGGTTATTATGTGTGTCAGTTAGCGTTAGCTAGCTTAATTAGTTAAGTTAGCGTTAGCTAGCTTATTTAGCTAGATTATATCTGTGTTAGTTAGAGTTAGCTAGCTAAGTTAACTAGGTTATATGTGCGTTAGTTATATATAGGTTATATATATGTGTGTTAGTAAGCTTGGTTAAATGTGTGTGTGTTAGTTAGCATTAGCTAGCTAAGTTAGTTAAGTTGTGTGTGTAGTTAGCGTTAGCTAGCTAAGTTATCTAGGTTAAATGTGTACTGTACTATTTTACTATGTGTTTCTAATATTTGGAAGATACTGAGGATAGTAAGGTAATTAAGATTACTTCTACTACTACAAATAGTGTCACTGACTTCATTCAGATATGACTTTAATATCACCACTGATTAAATAATTGTTTGTGTAGACTGATTTAGATCTGTAGTTTCCAGGTGGCATGTAAGAGTTTTCAGTAGTGAATGTTAATTTGAGCATTAATTAATGAGTAGTTACTATAAAGGAGACATAATTAGTAAGTAGTTCTCCAGGAGATAAGTAAGGATTTCATAGTGAACTACTATAATCATTAGTTCAATAGTATCTATTGAGTAATTACTCAGTACTTCCTGGTAGTAAATAGAATAGGTTTATGGGTTACTGCAGTACTATTAATTACTTACTATGGAGCAGTATTAAGAGTTACCTGTGTTTTTAACAGAATTAGCAAAAACATGAAAAATAACTAATTGGCGGCTATGCTAATAGCATGAGGACACTGAGCACATTCTAGTGATTTTATAATGTTAGAGGCAGTGGTGTTATTATAATGTTAGAGGCAGTGGTGTTATTCGAATGTTAGAGGCAGTGGTGTTATTATAATGTTAGAGGCAGTGGTGTTATTCGAATGTTAGAGGCAGTGGTGTTATTATAATGTTAGAGGCAGTGGTGTTATTATAATGTTAGAGGCAGTGGTGTTATTATAATGTTAGAGGCAGTGGTGTTATTATAATGTTAGAGGCAGTGGTGTTATTATGTTAGAGACAGTGGTGTTATTATAATGTTAGAGGCAGTGGTGTTATTATAATGTTAGAGGCAGTGGTGTTATTATAATGTTAGAGGCAGTGGTGTTATTATAATGTTAGAGGCAGTGGTGTTATTATAATGTTAGAGGCAGTGGTGTTATTATAATGTTAGAGGCAGTGGTGTTATTATAATGTTAGAGGCAGTGGTGTTATTATTATAATGTTAGAGGCAGTGGTGTTATTATTATAATGTTAGAGGCAGTGGTGTTATTATAATGTTAGAGGCAGTGGTGTTATTATAATGTTAGAGGCAGTGGTGTTATTATAATGTTAGAGGCAGTGGTGTTATTATAATGTTAGAGGCAGTGGTGTTATTATTATATTAGAGGCAGTGGTGTTATTATAATGTTAGAGGCAGTGGTGTTATTATAATGTTAGAGGCAGTGGTGTTATTATTATATTAGAGGCAGTGGTGTTATTATAATGTTAGAGGCAGTGGTGTTATTATAATGTTAGAGGCAGTGTTATTATTATATTAGAGGCAGTGGTGTTATTATAATGTTAGAGGCAGTGGTGTTATTATAATGTTAGAGGCAGTGGTGTTATTATAATTTTAGAGGCAGTGGTGTTATTATAATGTTAGAGGCAGTGGTGTTATTATAATGTTA
Source organism: Astyanax mexicanus (assembly GCF_023375975.1). Taxonomy (NCBI): domain Eukaryota; kingdom Metazoa; phylum Chordata; class Actinopteri; order Characiformes; family Acestrorhamphidae; genus Astyanax; species Astyanax mexicanus. The sequence goes on from NW_026040053.1 coordinate 369,911, forward strand.
GAGGCAGTGGTGTTATTATAATGTTAGAGGCAGTGGTGTTATTATAATGTTAGAGGCAGTGGTGTTATTATAATGTTAGAGGCAGTGGTGTTATTATTATATTAGAGGCAGTGGTGTTATTATAATGTTAGAGGCAGTGGTGTTATTATTATGTTAGAGGCAGTGGTGTTATTATAATGTTAGAGGCAGTGGTGTTATTATTATAATGTTAGAGGCAGTGGTGTTATTCGAATGTTAGAGGCAGTGGTGTTATTATTATATTAGAGGCAGTGGTGTTATTCGAATGTTAGAGGCAGTGGTGTTATTATAATGTTAGAGGCAGTGGTGTTATTATAATGTTAGAGGCAGTGGTGTTATTATAATGTTAGAGGCAGTGGTGTTATTATAATGTTAGAGGCAGTGGTGTTATTATAATGTTAGAGGCAGTGGTGTTATTATGTTAGAGGCAGTGGTGTTATTATAATGTTAGAGGCAGTGGTGTTATTATAATGTTAGAGGCAGTGGTGTTATTATAATGTTAGAGGCAGTGGTGTTATTATAATGTTAGAGGCAGTGGTGTTATTATAATGTTAGAGGCAGTGGTGTTATTATAATGTTAGAGGCAGTGGTGTTATTATGTTAGAGGCAGTGGTGTTATTATAATGTTAGAGGCAGTGGTGTTATTATAATGTTAGAGGCAGTGGTGTTATTATAATGTTAGAGGCAGTGGTGTTATTATAATGTTAGAGGCAGTGGTGTTATTATAATGTTAGAGGCAGTGGTGTTATTATAATGTTAGAGGCAGTGGTGTTATTATAATGTTAGAGGCAGTGGTGTTATTATTATAATGTTAGAGGCAGTGGTGTTATTATTATAATGTTAGAGGCAGTGGTGTTATTATAATGTTAGAGGCAGTGGTGTTATTATAATGTTAGAGGCAGTGGTGTTATTATAATGTTAGAGGCAGTGGTGTTATTATAATGTTAGAGGCAGTGGTGTTATTATAATGTTAGAGGCAGTGGTGTTATTATTATATTAGAGGCAGTGGTGTTATTATAATGTTAGAGGCAGTGGTGTTATTATAATGTTAGAGGCAGTGGTGTTATTATTATATTAGAGGCAGTGGTGTTATTATAATGTTAGAGGCAGTGGTGTTATTATAATGTTAGAGGCAGTGTTATTATTATATTAGAGGCAGTGGTGTTATTATAATGTTAGAGGCAGTGGTGTTATTATAATGTTAGAGGCAGTGGTGTTATTATAATTTTAGAGGCAGTGGTGTTATTATAATGTTAGAGGCAGTGGTGTTATTATAATGTTAGAGGCAGTGGTGTTATTATAATGTTAGAGGCAGTGGTGTTATTATAATGTTAGAGGCAGTGGTGTTATTATAATATTAGAGGCAGTGGTGTTATTATTATATTAGAGGCAGTGGTGTTATTATTATGTTAGAGGCAGTGGTGTTATTATAATGTTAGAGGCAGTGGTGTTATTATTATAATGTTAGAGGCAGTGGTGTTATTCGAATGTTAGAGGCAGTGGTGTTATTATTATATTAGAGGCAGTGGTGTTATTCGAATGTTAGAGGCAGTGGTGTTATTATTATATTAGAGGCAGTGGTGTTATTCGAATGTTAGAGGCAGTGGTGTTATTATTATATTAGAGGCAGTGGTGTTATTCGAATGTTAGAGGCAGTGGTGTTATTATTATGTTAGAGGCAGTGGTGTTATTATTATATTAGAGGCAGTGGTGTTATTATTATATTAGAGGCAGTGGCGTTATTATAATGTTAGAGGCAGTGGCATTATTATAATGTTAGAGGCAGTGGTGTTATTATAATGTTAGAGGCAGTGGTGTTATTATAATGTTAGAGGCAGTGGTGTTATTATAATGTTAGAGGCAGTGGTGTTATTATAATGTTAGAGGCAGTGGTGTTATTATTATATTAGAGGCAGTGGTGTTATTATAATGTTAGAGGCAGTGGTGTTATTATAATGTTAGAGGCAGTGGTGTTATTATAATGTTAGAGGCAGTGGTGTTATTATAATGTTAGAGGCAGTGGTGTTATTATAATGTTAGAGGCAGTGGTGTTATTATAATGTTAGAGGCAGTGGTGTTATTATAATGTTAGAGGCAGTGGTGTTATTATAATGTTAGAGGCAGTGGTGTTATTATAATGTTAGAGGCAGTGGTGTTATTATTATATTAGAGGCAGTGGTGTTATTATAATGTTAGAGGCAGTGGTGTTATTATAATGTTAGAGGCAGTGGTGTTATTATAATGTTAGAGGCAGTGGTGTTATTATAATGTTAGAGGCAGTGGTGTTATTATAATGTTAGAGGCAGTGGTGTTATTATAATGTTAGAGGCAGTGGTGTTATTATAATGTTAGAGGCAGTGGTGTTATTATAATGTTAGAGGCAGTGGTGTTATTATTATATTAGAGGCAGTGGTGTTATTATTATATTAGAGGCAGTGGTGGTGTTATTATTATGTCAGAGGCAGTGGTTTTATTATATTAGAGGCAGTGGTGTTATTATTATATTAGAGGCAGTGGTGTTATTATTATATTAGAGGCAGTGGTGTTATTATAATGTTAGAGACAGTGGTGTTATTATAATATTAGAGGCAGTGGTGTTATTATTATATTAGAGGCAGTGGTGTTATTATAATGTTAGAGGCAGTGGTGTTATTATAATGTTAGAGGCAGTGGTGTTATTATTATATTAGAGGCAGTGGCGTTATTATTATATTAGAGGCAGTGGTGTTATTATTATATTAGAGGCAGTGGTGTTATTATAATGTTAGAGGCAGTGGTGTTATTATAATGTTAGAGGCAGTGGTGTTATTATAATATTAGAGGCAGTGGTGTTATTATTATATTAGAGGCAGTGGTGTTATTATAATGTTAGAGGCAGTGGTGTTATTATAATGTTAGAGGCAGTGGTGTTATTATAATGTTAGAGGCAGTGGTGTTATTATAATGTTAGAGGCAGTGGTGTTATTATTATATTAGAGGCAGTGGTGTTATTATTATATTAGAGGCAGTGGTGTTATTATTATATTAGAGGCAGTGGTGTTATTATAATGTTAGAAGCAGTGGTGTTATTATAATGTTAGAGGCAGTGGTGGTATTATTATATTAGAGGCAGTGGTGGTATTATTATATTAGAGGCAGTGGTGGTATTATTATTATATTAGAGGCAGTGGTGTTATTCGAATGTTAGAGGCAGTGGTGTTATTATAATGTTAGAGGCAGTGGTGTTATTATTATATTAGAGGCAGTGGTGGTGTTATTATAATGTTAGAGGCAGTGGTGTTATTATTATATTAGAGGCAGTGGTGGTGTTATTATAATGTTAGAGGCAGTGGTGTTATTATTATATTAGAGGCAGTGGTGTTATTATTATATTAGAGGCAGTGGTGTTATTATAATGTTAGAGGCAGTGGTGTTATTATAATGTTAGAGGCAGTGGTGTTATTATAATGTTAGAGGCAGTGGTGTTATTATAATGTTAGAGGCAGTGGTGTTATTATAATGTTAGAGGCAGTGGTGTTATTATAATGTTAGAGGCAGTGGTGTTATTATAATGTTAGAGGCAGTGGTGTTATTATAATGTTAGAGGCAGTTGTGTTATTATTATATTAGAGGCAGTGGTGTTATTATAATGTTAGAGGCAGTGGTGTTATTATAATGTTAGAGGCAGTGGTGTTATTATAATGTTAGAGGCAGTGGTGTTATTATTATATTAGAGGCAGTGGTGTTATTATAATGTTAGAGGCAGTGGTGTTATTATAATGTTAGAGGCAGTGGTGTTATTATAATGTTAGAGGCAGTGGTGTTATTATTATATTAGAGGCAGTGGTGTTATTCGAATGTTAGAGGCAGTGGTGTTATTATTATATTAGAGGCAGTGGTGTTATTCGAATGTTAGAGGCAGTGGTGTTATTATTATATTAGAGGCAGTGGTGTTATTATTATATTAGAGGCAGTGGTGTTATTATTATATTAGAGGCAGTGGTGTTATTATAATGTTAGAGGCAGTGGTGTTATTATAATGTTAGAGGCAGTGGTGTTATTATAATGTTAGAGGCAGTGGTGTTATTATAATGTTAGAGGCAGTGTTATTATTATATTAGAGGCAGTGGTGTTATTATAATGTTAGAGGCAGTGGTGTTATTATAATGTTAGAGGCAGTGGTGTTATTATAATTTTAGAGGCAGTGGTGTTATTATAATGTTAGAGGCAGTGGTGTTATTATAATGTTAGAGGCAGTGGTGTTATTATAATGTTAGAGGCAGTGGTGTTATTATAATGTTAGAGGCAGTGGTGTTATTATAATATTAGAGGCAGTGGTGTTATTATTATATTAGAGGCAGTGGTGTTATTATTATGTTAGAGGCAGTGGTGTTATTATAATGTTAGAGGCAGTGGTGTTATTATTATAATGTTAGAGGCAGTGGTGTTATTCGAATGTTAGAGGCAGTGGTGTTATTATTATATTAGAGGCAGTGGTGTTATTCGAATGTTAGAGGCAGTGGTGTTATTATTATATTAGAGGCAGTGGTGTTATTCGAATGTTAGAGGCAGTGGTGTTATTATTATATTAGAGGCAGTGGTGTTATTCGAATGTTAGAGGCAGTGGTGTTATTATTATGTTAGAGGCAGTGGTGTTATTATTATATTAGAGGCAGTGGTGTTATTATTATATTAGAGGCAGTGGCGTTATTATAATGTTAGAGGCAGTGGCATTATTATAATGTTAGAGGCAGTGGTGTTATTATAATGTTAGAGGCAGTGGTGTTATTATAATGTTAGAGGCAGTGGTGTTATTATAATGTTAGAGGCAGTGGTGTTATTATAATGTTAGAGGCAGTGGTGTTATTATTATATTAGAGGCAGTGGTGTTATTATAATGTTAGAGGCAGTGGTGTTATTATAATGTTAGAGGCAGTGGTGTTATTATAATGTTAGAGGCAGTGGTGTTATTATAATGTTAGAGGCAGTGGTGTTATTATAATGTTAGAGGCAGTGGTGTTATTATAATGTTAGAGGCAGTGGTGTTATTATAATGTTAGAGGCAGTGGTGTTATTATAATGTTAGAGGCAGTGGTGTTATTATAATGTTAGAGGCAGTGGTGTTATTATTATATTAGAGGCAGTGGTGTTATTATAATGTTAGAGGCAGTGGTGTTATTATAATGTTAGAGGCAGTGGTGTTATTATAATGTTAGAGGCAGTGGTGTTATTATAATGTTAGAGGCAGTGGTGTTATTATAATGTTAGAGGCAGTGGTGTTATTATAATGTTAGAGGCAGTGGTGTTATTATAATGTTAGAGGCAGTGGTGTTATTATAATGTTAGAGGCAGTGGTGTTATTATTATATTAGAGGCAGTGGTGTTATTATTATATTAGAGGCAGTGGTGGTGTTATTATTATGTCAGAGGCAGTGGTTTTATTATATTAGAGGCAGTGGTGTTATTATTATATTAGAGGCAGTGGTGTTATTATTATATTAGAGGCAGTGGTGTTATTATAATGTTAGAGACAGTGGTGTTATTATAATATTAGAGGCAGTGGTGTTATTATTATATTAGAGGCAGTGGTGTTATTATAATGTTAGAGGCAGTGGTGTTATTATAATGTTAGAGGCAGTGGTGTTATTATTATATTAGAGGCAGTGGCGTTATTATTATATTAGAGGCAGTGGTGTTATTATTATATTAGAGGCAGTGGTGTTATTATAATGTTAGAGGCAGTGGTGTTATTATAATGTTAGAGGCAGTGGTGTTATTATAATATTAGAGGCAGTGGTGTTATTATTATATTAGAGGCAGTGGTGTTATTATAATGTTAGAGGCAGTGGTGTTATTATAATGTTAGAGGCAGTGGTGTTATTATAATGTTAGAGGCAGTGGTGTTATTATAATGTTAGAGGCAGTGGTGTTATTATTATATTAGAGGCAGTGGTGTTATTATTATATTAGAGGCAGTGGTGTTATTATTATATTAGAGGCAGTGGTGTTATTATAATGTTAGAAGCAGTGGTGTTATTATAATGTTAGAGGCAGTGGTGGTATTATTATATTAGAGGCAGTGGTGGTATTATTATATTAGAGGCAGTGGTGGTATTATTATTATATTAGAGGCAGTGGTGTTATTCGAATGTTAGAGGCAGTGGTGTTATTATAATGTTAGAGGCAGTGGTGTTATTATTATATTAGAGGCAGTGGTGGTGTTATTATAATGTTAGAGGCAGTGGTGTTATTATTATATTAGAGGCAGTGGTGGTGTTATTATAATGTTAGAGGCAGTGGTGTTATTATTATATTAGAGGCAGTGGTGTTATTATTATATTAGAGGCAGTGGTGTTATTATAATGTTAGAGGCAGTGGTGTTATTATAATGTTAGAGGCAGTGGTGTTATTATAATGTTAGAGGCAGTGGTGTTATTATAATGTTAGAGGCAGTGGTGTTATTATAATGTTAGAGGCAGTGGTGTTATTATAATGTTAGAGGCAGTGGTGTTATTATAATGTTAGAGGCAGTGGTGTTATTATAATGTTAGAGGCAGTGGTGTTATTATAATGTTAGAGGCAGTTGTGTTATTATTATATTAGAGGCAGTGGTGTTATTATAATGTTAGAGGCAGTGGTGTTATTATAATGTTAGAGGCAGTGGTGTTATTATAATGTTAGAGGCAGTGGTGTTATTATTATATTAGAGGCAGTGGTGTTATTATAATGTTAGAGGCAGTGGTGTTATTATAATGTTAGAGGCAGTGGTGTTATTATAATGTTAGAGGCAGTGGTGTTATTATTATATTAGAGGCAGTGGTGTTATTCGAATGTTAGAGGCAGTGGTGTTATTATTATATTAGAGGCAGTGGTGTTATTCGAATGTTAGAGGCAGTGGTGTTATTATTATATTAGAGGCAGTGGTGTTATTATTATATTAGAGGCAGTGGTGTTATTATTATATTAGAGGCAGTGGTGTTATTATAATGTTAGAGGCAGTGGTGTTATTATAATGTTAGAGGCAGTGGTGTTATTATAATGTTAGAGGCAGTGGTGTTATTATAATGTTAGAGGCAGTGGTGTTATTATAATGTTAGAGGCAGTGGTGTTATTATAATGTTAGAGGCAGTGGTGTTATTATAATGTTAGAGGCAGTGGTGTTATTATAATGTTAGAGGCAGTGGTGTTATTATTATATTAGAGGCAGTGGTGTTATTATAATGTTAGAGGCAGTGGTGTTATTATAATGTTAGAGGCAGTGGTGTTATTATAATGTTAGAGGCAGTGGTGTTATTATAATGTTAGAGGCAGTGGTGTTATTATAATGTTAGAGGCAGTGGTGTTATTATAATGTTAGAGGCAGTGGTGTTATTATAATGTTAGAGGCAGTGGTGTTATTATAATGTTAGAGGCAGTGGTGTTATTATTATATTAGAGGCAGTGGTGTTATTATTATATTAGAGGCAGTGGTGTTATTATTATATTAGAGGCAGTGGTGGTGTTATTATTATGTCAGAGGCAGTGGTTTTATTATATTAGAGGCAGTGGTGTTATTATTATATTAGAGGCAGTGGTGTTATTATTATATTAGAGGCAGTGGTGTTATTATAATGTTAGAGGCAGTGGTGTTATTATAATATTAGAGGCAGTGGTGTTATTATTATATTAGAGGCAGTGGTGTTATTATAATGTTAGAGGCAGTGGTGTTATTATAATGTTAGAGGCAGTGGTGTTATTATTATATTAGAGGCAGTGGCGTTATTATTATATTAGAGGCAGTGGTGTTATTATTATATTAGAGGCAGTGGTGTTATTATAATGTTAGAGGCAGTGGTGTTATTATAATGTTAGAGGCAGTGGTGTTATTATAATATTAGAGGCAGTGGTGTTATTATTATATTAGAGGCAGTGGTGTTATTATAATGTTAGAGGCAGTGGTGTTATTATAATGTTAGAGGCAGTGGTGTTATTATAATGTTAGAGGCAGTGGTGTTATTATAATGTTAGAGGCAGTGGTGTTATTATTATATTAGAGGCAGTGGTGTTATTATTATATTAGAGGCAGTGGTGTTATTATTATATTAGAGGCAGTGGTGTTATTATAATGTTAGAAGCAGTGGTGTTATTATAATGTTAGAGGCAGTGGTGGTATTATTATATTAGAGGCAGTGGTGGTATTATTATATTAGAGGCAGTGGTGGTATTATTATTATATTAGAGGCAGTGGTGTTATTCGAATGTTAGAGGCAGTGGTGTTATTATAATGTTAGAGGCAGTGGTGTTATTATTATATTAGAGGCAGTGGTGGTGTTATTATAATGTTAGAGGCAGTGGTGTTATTATTATATTAGAGGCAGTGGTGGTGTTATTATAATGTTAGAGGCAGTGGTGTTATTATTATATTAGAGGCAGTGGTGTTATTATTATATTAGAGGCAGTGGTGTTATTATAATGTTAGAGGCAGTGGTGTTATTATAATGTTAGAGGCAGTGGTGTTATTATAATGTTAGAGGCAGTGGTGTTATTATAATGTTAGAGGCAGTGGTGTTATTATAATGTTAGAGGCAGTGGTGTTATTATAATGTTAGAGGCAGTGGTGTTATTATAATGTTAGAGGCAGTGGTGTTATTATAATGTTAGAGGCAGTGGTGTTATTATAATGTTAGAGGCAGTTGTGTTATTATTATATTAGAGGCAGTGGTGTTATTATAATGTTAGAGGCAGTGGTGTTATTATAATGTTAGAGGCAGTGGTGTTATTATAATGTTAGAGGCAGTGGTGTTATTATTATATTAGAGGCAGTGGTGTTATTATAATGTTAGAGGCAGTGGTGTTATTATAATGTTAGAGGCAGTGGTGTTATTATAATGTTAGAGGCAGTGGTGTTATTATTATATTAGAGGCAGTGGTGTTATTCGAATGTTAGAGGCAGTGGTGTTATTATTATATTAGAGGCAGTGGTGTTATTCGAATGTTAGAGGCAGTGGTGTTATTATTATATTAGAGGCAGTGGTGTTATTATTATATTAGAGGCAGTGGTGTTATTATTATATTAGAGGCAGTGGTGTTATTATAATGTTAGAGGCAGTGGTGTTATTATAATGTTAGAGGCAGTGGTGTTATTATTATATTAGAGGCAGTGGTGTTATTCGAATGTTAGAGGCAGTGGTGTTATTCGAATGTTAGAGGCAGTGGTGTTATTATAATGTTAGAGGCAGTGGTGTTATTCGAATGTTAGAGGCAGTGGTGTTATTATAATGTTAGAGGCAGTGGTGTTATTCGAATGTTAGAGGCAGTGGTGTTATTATAATGTTAGAGGCAGTGGTGTTATTATAATGTTAGAGGCAGTGGTGTTATTATAATGTTAGAGGCAGTGGTGTTATTATAATGTTAGAGGCAGTGGTGTTATTATGTTAGAGACAGTGGTGTTATTATAATGTTAGAGGCAGTGGTGTTATTATAATGTTAGAGGCAGTGGTGTTATTATAATGTTAGAGGCAGTGGTGTTATTATAATGTTAGAGGCAGTGGTGTTATTATAATGTTAGAGGCAGTGGTGTTATTATAATGTTAGAGGCAGTGGTGTTATTATAATGTTAGAGGCAGTGGTGTTATTATTATAATGTTAGAGGCAGTGGTGTTATTATTATAATGTTAGAGGCAGTGGTGTTATTATAATGTTAGAGGCAGTGGTGTTATTATAATGTTAGAGGCAGTGGTGTTATTATAATGTTAGAGGCAGTGGTGTTATTATAATGTTAGAGGCAGTGGTGTTATTATTATATTAGAGGCAGTGGTGTTATTATAATGTTAGAGGCAGTGGTGTTATTATAATGTTAGAGGCAGTGGTGTTATTATTATATTAGAGGCAGTGGTGTTATTATAATGTTAGAGGCAGTGGTGTTATTATAATGTTAGAGGCAGTGTTATTATTATATTAGAGGCAGTGGTGTTATTATAATGTTAGAGGCAGTGGTGTTATTATAATGTTAGAGGCAGTGGTGTTATTATAATTTTAGAGGCAGTGGTGTTATTATAATGTTAGAGGCAGTGGTGTTATTATAATGTTAGAGGCAGTGTTGTTATTATAATGTTAGAGGCAGTGGTGTTATTATAATGTTAGAGGCAGTGGTGTTATTATAATGTTAGAGGCAGTGGTGTTATTATTATATTAGAGGCAGTGGTGTTATTATAATGTTAGAGGCAGTGGTGTTATTATTATGTTAGAGGCAGTGGTGTTATTATAATGTTAGAGGCAGTGGTGTTATTATTATAATGTTAGAGGCAGTGGTGTTATTCGAATGTTAGAGGCAGTGGTGTTATTATTATATTAGAGGCAGTGGTGTTATTCGAATGTTAGAGGCAGTGGTGTTATTATAATGTTAGAGGCAGTGGTGTTATTATAATGTTAGAGGCAGTGGTGTTATTATAATGTTAGAGGCAGTGGTGTTATTATAATGTTAGAGGCAGTGGTGTTATTATAATGTTAGAGGCAGTGGTGTTATTATGTTAGAGGCAGTGGTGTTATTATAATGTTAGAGGCAGTGGTGTTATTATAATGTTAGAGGCAGTGGTGTTATTATAATGTTAGAGGCAGTGGTGTTATTATAATGTTAGAGGCAGTGGTGTTATTATAATGTTAGAGGCAGTGGTGTTATTATAATGTTAGAGGCAGTGGTGTTATTATGTTAGAGGCAGTGGTGTTATTATAATGTTAGAGGCAGTGGTGTTATTATAATGTTAGAGGCAGTGGTGTTATTATAATGTTAGAGGCAGTGGTGTTATTATAATGTTAGAGGCAGTGGTGTTATTATAATGTTAGAGGCAGTGGTGTTATTATAATGTTAGAGGCAGTGGTGTTATTATAATGTTAGAGGCAGTGGTGTTATTATTATAATGTTAGAGGCAGTGGTGTTATTATTATAATGTTAGAGGCAGTGGTGTTATTATAATGTTAGAGGCAGTGGTGTTATTATAATGTTAGAGGCAGTGGTGTTATTATAATGTTAGAGGCAGTGGTGTTATTATAATGTTAGAGGCAGTGGTGTTATTATAATGTTAGAGGCAGTGGTGTTATTATTATATTAGAGGCAGTGGTGTTATTATAATGTTAGAGGCAGTGGTGTTATTATAATGTTAGAGGCAGTGGTGTTATTATTATATTAGAGGCAGTGGTGTTATTATAATGTTAGAGGCAGTGGTGTTATTATAATGTTAGAGGCAGTGTTATTATTATATTAGAGGCAGTGGTGTTATTATAATGTTAGAGGCAGTGGTGTTATTATAATGTTAGAGGCAGTGGTGTTATTATAATTTTAGAGGCAGTGGTGTTATTATAATGTTAGAGGCAGTGGTGTTATTATAATGTTAGAGGCAGTGGTGTTATTATAATGTTAGAGGCAGTGGTGTTATTATAATGTTAGAGGCAGTGGTGTTATTATAATATTAGAGGCAGTGGTGTTATTATTATATTAGAGGCAGTGGTGTTATTATTATGTTAGAGGCAGTGGTGTTATTATAATGTTAGAGGCAGTGGTGTTATTATTATAATGTTAGAGGCAGTGGTGTTATTCGAATGTTAGAGGCAGTGGTGTTATTATTATATTAGAGGCAGTGGTGTTATTCGAATGTTAGAGGCAGTGGTGTTATTATTATATTAGAGGCAGTGGTGTTATTCGAATGTTAGAGGCAGTGGTGTTATTATTATATTAGAGGCAGTGGTGTTATTCGAATGTTAGAGGCAGTGGTGTTATTATTATGTTAGAGGCAGTGGTGTTATTATTATATTAGAGGCAGTGGTGTTATTATTATATTAGAGGCAGTGGCGTTATTATAATGTTAGAGGCAGTGGCATTATTATAATGTTAGAGGCAGTGGTGTTATTATAATGTTAGAGGCAGTGGTGTTATTATAATGTTAGAGGCAGTGGTGTTATTATAATGTTAGAGGCAGTGGTGTTATTATAATGTTAGAGGCAGTGGTGTTATTATTATATTAGAGGCAGTGGTGTTATTATAATGTTAGAGGCAGTGGTGTTATTATAATGTTAGAGGCAGTGGTGTTATTATAATGTTAGAGGCAGTGGTGTTATTATAATGTTAGAGGCAGTGGTGTTATTATAATGTTAGAGGCAGTGGTGTTATTATAATGTTAGAGGCAGTGGTGTTATTATAATGTTAGAGGCAGTGGTGTTATTATAATGTTAGAGGCAGTGGTGTTATTATAATGTTAGAGGCAGTGGTGTTATTATTATATTAGAGGCAGTGGTGTTATTATAATGTTAGAGGCAGTGGTGTTATTATAATGTTAGAGGCAGTGGTGTTATTATAATGTTAGAGGCAGTGGTGTTATTATAATGTTAGAGGCAGTGGTGTTATTATAATGTTAGAGGCAGTGGTGTTATTATAATGTTAGAGGCAGTGGTGTTATTATAATGTTAGAGGCAGTGGTGTTATTATAATGTTAGAGGCAGTGGTGTTATTATTATATTAGAGGCAGTGGTGTTATTATTATATTAGAGGCAGTGGTGGTGTTATTATTATGTCAGAGGCAGTGGTTTTATTATATTAGAGGCAGTGGTGTTATTATTATATTAGAGGCAGTGGTGTTATTATTATATTAGAGGCAGTGGTGTTATTATAATGTTAGAGACAGTGGTGTTATTATAATATTAGAGGCAGTGGTGTTATTATTATATTAGAGGCAGTGGTGTTATTATAATGTTAGAGGCAGTGGTGTTATTATAATGTTAGAGGCAGTGGTGTTATTATTATATTAGAGGCAGTGGCGTTATTATTATATTAGAGGCAGTGGTGTTATTATTATATTAGAGGCAGTGGTGTTATTATAATGTTAGAGGCAGTGGTGTTATTATAATGTTAGAGGCAGTGGTGTTATTATAATATTAGAGGCAGTGGTGTTATTATTATATTAGAGGCAGTGGTGTTATTATAATGTTAGAGGCAGTGGTGTTATTATAATGTTAGAGGCAGTGGTGTTATTATAATGTTAGAGGCAGTGGTGTTATTATAATGTTAGAGGCAGTGGTGTTATTATTATATTAGAGGCAGTGGTGTTATTATTATATTAGAGGCAGTGGTGTTATTATTATATTAGAGGCAGTGGTGTTATTATAATGTTAGAAGCAGTGGTGTTATTATAATGTTAGAGGCAGTGGTGGTATTATTATATTAGAGGCAGTGGTGGTATTATTATATTAGAGGCAGTGGTGGTATTATTATTATATTAGAGGCAGTGGTGTTATTCGAATGTTAGAGGCAGTGGTGTTATTATAATGTTAGAGGCAGTGGTGTTATTATTATATTAGAGGCAGTGGTGGTGTTATTATAATGTTAGAGGCAGTGGTGTTATTATTATATTAGAGGCAGTGGTGGTGTTATTATAATGTTAGAGGCAGTGGTGTTATTATTATATTAGAGGCAGTGGTGTTATTATTATATTAGAGGCAGTGGTGTTATTATAATGTTAGAGGCAGTGGTGTTATTATAATGTTAGAGGCAGTGGTGTTATTATAATGTTAGAGGCAGTGGTGTTATTATAATGTTAGAGGCAGTGGTGTTATTATAATGTTAGAGGCAGTGGTGTTATTATAATGTTAGAGGCAGTGGTGTTATTATAATGTTAGAGGCAGTGGTGTTATTATAATGTTAGAGGCAGTGGTGTTATTATAATGTTAGAGGCAGTTGTGTTATTATTATATTAGAGGCAGTGGTGTTATTATAATGTTAGAGGCAGTGGTGTTATTATAATGTTAGAGGCAGTGGTGTTATTATAATGTTAGAGGCAGTGGTGTTATTATTATATTAGAGGCAGTGGTGTTATTATAATGTTAGAGGCAGTGGTGTTATTATAATGTTAGAGGCAGTGGTGTTATTATAATGTTAGAGGCAGTGGTGTTATTATTATATTAGAGGCAGTGGTGTTATTCGAATGTTAGAGGCAGTGGTGTTATTATTATATTAGAGGCAGTGGTGTTATTCGAATGTTAGAGGCAGTGGTGTTATTATTATATTAGAGGCAGTGGTGTTATTATTATATTAGAGGCAGTGGTGTTATTATTATATTAGAGGCAGTGGTGTTATTATAATGTTAGAGGCAGTGGTGTTATTATAATGTTAGAGGCAGTGGTGTTATTATAATGTTAGAGGCAGTGGTGTTATTATAATGTTAGAGGCAGTGGTGTTATTATAATGTTAGAGGCAGTGGTGTTATTATAATGTTAGAGGCAGTGGTGTTATTATAATGTTAGAGGCAGTGGTGTTATTATAATGTTAGAGGCAGTGGTGTTATTATTATATTAGAGGCAGTGGTGTTATTATAATGTTAGAGGCAGTGGTGTTATTATAATGTTAGAGGCAGTGGTGTTATTATAATGTTAGAGGCAGTGGTGTTATTATAATGTTAGAGGCAGTGGTGTTATTATAATGTTAGAGGCAGTGGTGTTATTATAATGTTAGAGGCAGTGGTGTTATTATAATGTTAGAGGCAGTGGTGTTATTATAATGTTAGAGGCAGTGGTGTTATTATTATATTAGAGGCAGTGGTGTTATTATTATATTAGAGGCAGTGGTGTTATTATTATATTAGAGGCAGTGGTGGTGTTATTATTATGTCAGAGGCAGTGGTTTTATTATATTAGAGGCAGTGGTGTTATTATTATATTAGAGGCAGTGGTGTTATTATTATATTAGAGGCAGTGGTGTTATTATAATGTTAGAGGCAGTGGTGTTATTATAATATTAGAGGCAGTGGTGTTATTATTATATTAGAGGCAGTGGTGTTATTATAATGTTAGAGGCAGTGGTGTTATTATAATGTTAGAGGCAGTGGTGTTATTATTATATTAGAGGCAGTGGCGTTATTATTATATTAGAGGCAGTGGTGTTATTATTATATTAGAGGCAGTGGTGTTATTATAATGTTAGAGGCAGTGGTGTTATTATAATGTTAGAGGCAGTGGTGTTATTATAATATTAGAGGCAGTGGTGTTATTATTATATTAGAGGCAGTGGTGTTATTATAATGTTAGAGGCAGTGGTGTTATTATAATGTTAGAGGCAGTGGTGTTATTATAATGTTAGAGGCAGTGGTGTTATTATAATGTTAGAGGCAGTGGTGTTATTATTATATTAGAGGCAGTGGTGTTATTATTATATTAGAGGCAGTGGTGTTATTATTATATTAGAGGCAGTGGTGTTATTATAATGTTAGAAGCAGTGGTGTTATTATAATGTTAGAGGCAGTGGTGGTATTATTATATTAGAGGCAGTGGTGGTATTATTATATTAGAGGCAGTGGTGGTATTATTATTATATTAGAGGCAGTGGTGTTATTCGAATGTTAGAGGCAGTGGTGTTATTATAATGTTAGAGGCAGTGGTGTTATTATTATATTAGAGGCAGTGGTGGTGTTATTATAATGTTAGAGGCAGTGGTGTTATTATTATATTAGAGGCAGTGGTGGTGTTATTATAATGTTAGAGGCAGTGGTGTTATTATTATATTAGAGGCAGTGGTGTTATTATTATATTAGAGGCAGTGGTGTTATTATAATGTTAGAGGCAGTGGTGTTATTATAATGTTAGAGGCAGTGGTGTTATTATAATGTTAGAGGCAGTGGTGTTATTATAATGTTAGAGGCAGTGGTGTTATTATAATGTTAGAGGCAGTGGTGTTATTATAATGTTAGAGGCAGTGGTGTTATTATAATGTTAGAGGCAGTGGTGTTATTATAATGTTAGAGGCAGTGGTGTTATTATAATGTTAGAGGCAGTTGTGTTATTATTATATTAGAGGCAGTGGTGTTATTATAATGTTAGAGGCAGTGGTGTTATTATAATGTTAGAGGCAGTGGTGTTATTATAATGTTAGAGGCAGTGGTGTTATTATTATATTAGAGGCAGTGGTGTTATTATAATGTTAGAGGCAGTGGTGTTATTATAATGTTAGAGGCAGTGGTGTTATTATAATGTTAGAGGCAGTGGTGTTATTATTATATTAGAGGCAGTGGTGTTATTCGAATGTTAGAGGCAGTGGTGTTATTATTATATTAGAGGCAGTGGTGTTATTCGAATGTTAGAGGCAGTGGTGTTATTATTATATTAGAGGCAGTGGTGTTATTATTATATTAGAGGCAGTGGTGTTATTATTATATTAGAGGCAGTGGTGTTATTATAATGTTAGAGGCAGTGGTGTTATTATAATGTTAGAGGCAGTGGTGTTATTATTATATTAGAGGCAGTGGTGTTATTCGAATGTTAGAGGCAGTGGTGTTATTCGAATGTTAGAGGCAGTGGTGTTATTATTATATTAGAGGCAGTGGTGTTATTCGAATGTTAGAGGCAGTGGTGTTATTATTATATTAGAGGCAGTGGTGTTATTCGAATGTTAGAGGCAGTGGTGTTATTATTATATTAGAGGCAGTGGTGTTATTCGAATGTTAGAGGCAGTGGTGTTATGAGCTCGTATTCAGTGGGAGCTGGGCTGTCATAAATGGGGAAGTATGTGGGTCTGGGAGGATCTCCTGCTGCTTGGAGGGTAATTCCCCACAGATCAGTTTTCCAGTTCAGCATGGTGATCACTGGAGGAGGCGCTGGAGGAGCTGCGTTTTGCTCTCCTGCTCTCTTAAGGTCTCTTTTGTAAGTCAGGAATGAATTAT
Organism: Astyanax mexicanus; assembly: GCF_023375975.1. Taxonomy (NCBI): domain Eukaryota; kingdom Metazoa; phylum Chordata; class Actinopteri; order Characiformes; family Acestrorhamphidae; genus Astyanax; species Astyanax mexicanus. Next base: position 386,584 of record NW_026040053.1, read on the forward strand.
GTAAGCATGTTAAAATTCTTCGTATGCAGAATCGAGCGATTTGGTAATCCTCGTATATTCTGGGATACGGATACAGTTGTACAGTAATGATTCTGGAATCGAAGTCCATTCTGAAAGCCATGCTGTTCGGAAGCGGCAGCGTTCTCCTGCGATGCATCAGAATATCCGAGTCGGTCATGAAGTTCGAGTCTCCGGAGCCGGAGGACGAGGGAGAGTTACCATCCATCTAGATCAAAGTAAAAGTGTCTTAAATCTCAGTGAGATGCTCCTCCTTCACCGTCTGAACAGTTAATGCAGCGCCAGGGAGTCACGCCCCTTATATAGCCCGGGCCCCTGATGACATCATCACTCCGGTTGCCGTGGCAACCTGGATGGACGCGGAACACTCTGCAGCTCCGCGCGCTTTTATTCTGTAGCGGCACTTTTATTCTTGTTTATAATGTTTTTTCTGTTTTTAAATATATTGTTTTAATCATGTTTGAATTATGTTTTTTTTTATTCTTATTTTATTTTTATTTTCATGTTTACATGTTTTTTTTCATTTGAATTTTCTTTGTATTTCCTAATTTGTAAAGCACTATGAAAAAAATTTATATTCAGAGTTTATATATATATATACATTTATATATACATTTATATATATTTAAATAAGCTTTCCTCGCCTAAAATACTGTATCTGTAGCCAATGGAGTATTATTTTTACTACACTACTCAAATATATTGTTTAAATATCATGTTTGAATTATGTTTATTTATTGATGCTTTAGTCTTATTATTATTATTTTTTTAATTGTTATTGTTATTTTTTTATTTTTATTCAAAAATATTTGATATCTAAATTTTCTATCTAATATTTATTTCCCTAAAATGCTGTATCTGTATCTACTGGAGTGAATAAGGCTGCCCAGCGTTTTGAAGCTCCATGCAAAAAAGTAAAAAATTAAGATTAAGATTTTGTCCGGGCTGCAGGATCAGTGGTGGTATCGGCCTGGAGGTTGAGGTTTAGGGTGGAGGTTGAATTGGAGGTTGAGGTTGAGGTTTAGGGTGGAGGTTGAGTTGGAGGTTGAGGTTGAGGTTTAGGGTGGAGGTTGAATTGGAGGTTGAGGTTGAGGTTTAGGGTGGAGGTTGAGGTTTAGGGTGGAGGTTGAGGTTTAGGGTGGAGGTTGAGGTTTAGGGTGGAGGTTGAGGTTGAGGTTGAGGTTTAGGGTGGAGGTTGAACTGGAGGTTGAGGTTGAGGTTGAGGTTTAGGGTGGAGGTTGAACTGGAGGTTGAGGTTGAGGTTGAGTTTTAGGGTGGAGGTTGAACTGGAGGTTGAGGTTGAGGTTGAGGTTTAGGGTGGAGGTTGAACTGGAGGTTGAGGTTGAGTTTTAGGGTGGAGGTTGAGGTTGAGGTTTAGGGTGGAGGTTGAACTGGAGGTTGAGGTTGAGGTTGAGTTTTAGGGTGGAGGTTGAGGTTGAGGTTTAGGGTGGAGGTTGAATTGGAGGTTGAGGTTGAGGTTGAGGTTGGCGCGACAGGTAGAGGTTGTTATCATAAATGGGGAAATATGAAGGGCTGGGAGGATCTCCTCCCCCCTCGAAGGTGAAACCCCATGTATTAGTTTCCCAGGCCAGCATCCGGATTACAGGGTGCAGCCGGATGCCGCGTGCATGTCCCGGCGCCTCCGCCCTCGTGTTCTCCAGCTCAGCCGTGTATCTCTGATAGGAGGTCAGTAGAGCTGATAAAGCTCTTCTAAACGCCGCGCGGAACTCGTGGAATTCGTTCAGAGTGCCGGGGCGGGGAGATATAAGGGCTTGTATTAAAACCACTTTGCTCTCAAAATTTATTTGGCAAGACGTTATGGTCGGAATTACGTAAAGTCTCCCGCGCCTCTGCGTTGTCCCACGTACTACGTCCGCGTCTCCAGATCCTGAGAGAGTTCGGGACGCTGGGGGAGGCAGGATTCCACCCGGAAATTCCATCAAGATCAAAGTAAAACCTTCCTGAAGATCAGTGAGATGCTCCTCCTTCACCAGCTGAGCGGCCAGTGCAGCGCCAGCTCGGAATCCCGCGCCTTAGTGTGTAGCCTGGGCGCCTGATGACATCATCACGCCGGTTGCCATGGCAACTTGGGGATGGACGCGGAACCCTCTGCAGCCACTGCTGTATGGAATACTCCACTTCTGTACTCTACTGGAGTATTATTATTTAGTACTACACTACTGCTTAAGTACTAAACTGCTAAAATGCTGTATCTACTGCTGCTCTACTGGAGTATTTCTTATTTTTACTACACTACTTTAATTAGCCTAAGTGCTAATACTAGTAGGCTTTTAAATCCAGGCTAAAGACCTTCATGTATAGTCAAAACTCTAGTTCAGTTTAAAACCCTGCAGCTCCGCACGCTTTTATTCTGTTACAGCATTTATATTCTTATTTATAATGTTACATTTTTCTTCTTTTAAATATATTGTTTTAATACCGTGTTTGAATGATGTTTTTTTAATTGATGCTTTAGTTTTATTTTATTTTTATTTCAGTTTTTCGTGTTTTTTTTTCATTTTTTTTATTTGAAATCTCTTTGTATTTTCTGATTTGTAAAGCACTTGTAAATGCTGTAATTTATTATTCTACTACACTATTTAAGTACGTAAGTGCTAAAATACAGTATCTGTATCTACAGGAGTATTATTATTTTTATTACACTACTTAAGTACTTAAGTACTAAAATGCTGTATCTGTATCTACTGAAGTATTGTTATTATTATTTTGGAATAACATATAAACTTAAGTATTTTTTTTATTGTAATTAAGCTATATTTAAACACATCACAAAAGTATTAGTTTGTGCTTTTGAGCTTCTTTTGTGCTTTTTTTATTTAACGTCTGTGAACTTTTTAAAAAATAAAACTTTTATACACTTGATGCCACCTAGCAACCACTTAGAAACTACATAGTAACCAACACAGATACCATAGCAACACGCTAGCAACAACGTAGCAACCACCACAGGTACCATAGCAACATCTCAGCAACCACCTAGCAACAACTTAGAAACTACATGGCAACAAACAAGGATACCATAGCAACACTATATGTACTAACTAGCAAGCACATAGCAACACCTTGGCGACCACCACAGACACCATAGCAACACCTTAGCAACCACCACGGACACCATAGCAACCACCATAGCAACACCTTAGCAACCAAAACAGATACCATAGCAACATCCTAGCAACAAAGCAGTAGGGCGGTAATTGTCTGTGTAAATTTATTATTTTTTTAATTATTAAAAATAATTGTGTGACTGGTTTGTGTTTTTCTGAGCCTGATTTTTTAGAGTTTATTTACAGTATTTCAAGTTTTTGTTCAGGTTTAAACTACTGTTTAATGTAATTCCACAGATAAATCTGAGCAGAGTGAGGAGCACAGTGAGGTACTTCCTCTGGAGACAGGAAGTCAGTCAACAATCACCAATGAAAGAAGCTTCAGCGAGAACATCGTCAGTGTTCTCCTCAACTTCGAACTCATGGAGGTAAAACTCTATAACCCTCTCAGATCCTGCATCTGTTACAAAATTAAAATCATGTCTTTTCTTTATTTTTAATGTTTCGTTGCACATTTTTATAGTGTGAGAGCTGTTGTTCATCAGAACAGACCATGAACCAGCCAATCAACAAGTTTATAAACCAATGACCTGACAACATCCTAGCAACAACATAGCAACCACCTAGAAACTACATAGCAACCAACATGGATACCGTATAAACAATTTAGCAACCACCTTGCAACCGCTTAGCAACACCATAGCAACCACCTCGGACTCCATAGCAGCACCATAGCAACCACCTATCAACACTTAAGCAACCACTTAGAAACTATATAGCAACCAATACCAATATTCTAACAACACCATAGCACCCACCAAGCAACCACTTAGCAACACCTTAGCAACCACCTCTGACTCCATAGCAACACCATAGAAACCACCTATCAACACTTTAGCAACCACTTAGAAACTACATAGCAACTAATATGGATACCATGTCAACACTATAGCAACCACCTAGTAACCGCTTAGCAGCACCTTAGAAACCACCATGTACACCCTAGCCACACCATAGCAACCACCTATCAACACTTCAGCAACCACTTAGAAACTATAGCAACCAATACGAATATCATAACAACACCATAGCAACCACCAAGCAACTGCTTAGAAACACCCTAGAAACCACCACGGACACCATAGCAACACCATAGCAACCACCTATCAACACTTTAGCAACCACTTAGAAACTACATAGCATCTAATACGGATACCATGTCAACACCATAGCAACCACCTAGCAACACTTTAGCAACCACTTAGAAACTATATAGCAACCAATACGGATACCAAAACAACACCATAGCAACCACCAAGCAACTGCTTAGAAACACCCTAGAAACCACCATGTACACTAGAGCCACACCATAGCAACCGCCTATCAACACTTCAGCAACCACTTAGAAACTATATAGCAACCAATACGTATACCATATCAACACCAAAGCAACCACCTAGCAACCACTTAGCAACACCTTAGCACCCACCTTGGACTCCATAGCAACCACCTATCAACACCTTAACAACCACCAAGCAACTGCTTAGAAACACCCTAGAAACCACCACGGACACCATAGCAACACCATAGCAACCACCGATCAACACTTTAGCAACCACTTAGAAACTATATAGCAACCAATACGTATACCATATCAACACCAAAGCAACAACCTAGCAACACCTTAGCAACCACCTCAGACTCCATAGCAACCACCTATCAACACTTTAGCAATCACTTAGAAACTACGTAGCAACTAATACGGATACCATGTCAACACCATAGCAACCACCTAGCAACCGCTTGGCAGCACCTTAGAAGCCACCATGTACACCATAGCCACACCATAGCAACCGCCTATCAACACTTCAGCAACCACTTAGAAACTATATAGCAACCAATGCGGACACCATAACAACACCATAGCAACCACCAAAACACCCTAGAAACACCCCCAGACACCATAGCAACACCATAGCAACCACCGATCAACACTTTAGCAACCACTTAGAAACTATATAGCAACCAAAAAGTATACCATATCAACACCATAGCAACCACCTAGCAACCACCTAGCAACCACTTAGCAACACCTTAGCAACCACCTCAAACTCCATAGCAACCACCTATCAACACTTTATCAACCACTTAGAAACTACGTAGCAACTAATATGGATACCATGTCAACACCATAGCAACCACCTAGCAACCGCTTAGCAGCACCTTAGAAACCACCATGTACACCATAGCCACACCATAGCAACCACCTGTCAACACTTCAGCAACCACTTAGAAACTATATAGCAACCAATACGGACACCATAGCAACACCATAGCAACAACCTATCTACACTTTAGCAACCACTTAGAAACTACATAGCAACTAATACAGATACCATGTCAACATCATAGCAACCACCTAGCAACCACTTTGCAGCACCTAAGAAACCAACATGTACACCATAGCCACACCATAGCAACCGCCTATCAACAATTCAGCAACCACTTAGAAACTACGTTGCAACTAATACGGATACCATGTCAACACCATAACAACCCCCTAGCAACCGCTTGGCAGCACCTTAGCAACCACCTCGGACTCAATAGCCAAACCATAGCAACCGCCTATTAACACTTTAGCAATCACTTAGAAACTATATAGCAACCAATACATATACCATAAGAACACCATAGCAACCACCAAGTAACCGCTTAGAAACACCTTAGCAACCACCACAAACATCATTTCAACCATCTATTAACACTTTAGCAACCACTTAGAAACTATATAGCAACCAATATGGATACCATAACAACACCATAGCAACTACCAAGCAACCGCTTAGAAACACCTTAGCCACCACTACGGACACCATAGCAACACTGTTATCAACACTTTAGCAAACACTTAGAAACTACATAGTATCACCATAGCGACCACTTAGCAACACCTTAGAAACCACCATGGATGTTATAGCCACACCATAGCTACCACCTATTAACCACTTAGCAACACCATAAAAACCACCACAAACAACATAGCAACACTATAAAAAACACCCAACAACACTGTAGCAATCACTTAGAAACTCCATAGCAACAAACACGGATAACATAGCAACCACTTACGCAACCGTTTAACAGTGACTTGGCCCCGCCCCCTGCAAAAACACAGAAAAAACAGTAGTACTTAAGCTTAATTTATAGAGGCTATTTTAACTATTTTAACTATTTCAACAATTTTTTCAGAGTTGTAAGTAGTTTGTATTAATGCCATTAGGTCAATGTAAAAAAAACACTATACTTAATAATAAAATGTATTTTTTCATATAGTTATTTTGTGTAGATTTATACGTGTAATTTCTCTGCAGGTCACGCTCACGCTGAAGAAGCTGAAGAAGGAGAGTGAGTGCGCGTTCCTGGTGCTGCAGGCGGCTCAGCTCGGTGTTCACACCAAAGTTCACAAGTACGACATGCAGGCCACCACCTACATCAAAACCATCTCCATGAAGTGCCTGGAGTTTACTGGTAGGTAGTATTTGTTTAGTACTAATACTTCAGAGTTCCTGTTTTATTGTGAAATACAGTGGGTCTCTGAGTTGTTTATGATGCTGCACATGATGAAACTGTTCCTCTTCCTCATTCTCTGCAGCAGCTAGTAAAAGAAAATATTCAGAAAAACGAGTCGATCAGGAAAAGCATCGTGTCTACATCAACCCGTCAATTAGTATTCACGGCCCCGCCCACCTCGGCTCGGGACCGCCCACAGGCAGAGCTGAAGCCGGGCAGCGACGCCGTCTCGTCAGATAGGAGATAACTAACAGCATTAGGAACAGCATGCAGTTCATTCCTGTGTTATTTGTGCGAATAACACATCAGTGTTTATATACTTTAGCCAGTAATTCAGAGCTAAGAAACAAATGATTAGAATTAGTCTATAGAGGAAAAACACCACCAGCCAAGAACAATTGAGATAGGTAGGTGTTTAGATGTTTAGATCAGTTCTGTTTACACTAGTTAAAAGTAAAAATCAACCCCAGGGTTTTGTTTGTTCCAACTGCCTGAGCAGCTCTGCTGCAGCTTAGCCAACAAAACTCACTCAGCCCGGGGTGGATTTTTACTTTCTGGATCTGGACTCTACCCACCTCTGTGTGTAACTATAGGTTTAAATAGGATCTCCGGTGGATTTGGTGTTTTACAGAGACTCTAAGACTAGATCAGTGGCTGAACTGCACTTAGCAGGGCATTATTACACATGTTGTAAAGTAACATATGACATTGTAAAGACTGTTATTAGTGTAATTATCTCTTTATTTTAAAATGTTTCTAACTGTTTTTCGTCTTGCTGCCTCCTGGTGTCGCAGTGTTGTTAGCCAATCAGGGGAGATATGTTTGCATGTATGAATATTCATGAGCAAGAGCTGAAATGCTATCGTTTCTCCCCGCCCCTCCACTCCTCCACCAGATTAAAGCAGTGTTATACCGAATCACCGAATTTTTTTTTTTCCACAAAAAACAGCTCAGATACACAAATAGGCATTTTAAAATGTATAAAAATTATGAAATAAGACCTTTAAAGAAACCCCCTTAAAAGTGGCCCTAAAAACTAATAAAATGTCTGTTGTACAAAAACTCAAAAACATATATCACTCCAAAAAGCACAAGAAACTTAATTCAGTATAATTTCTACGATCCTGCAGAATTGCAAAAACTGTAGAAAGAGTAGCGTTAAAAAAAACATCTGAAACGATCATGTAGGTGTTTTTCTCAGACGTCCTCTGAGTAAATTACAGGCTGAATTATCTACTGTTTTTCTCTGAACTCCGTGCTCCTCCGGTAATTTTAGTCCCGTCCGGACGCACATCTCTGAGTTTCGTCTCCTCGCCTTTAATAAAATAGATATTTGTCCACTGCCGCGCACCGTAATTACACTTTGGACGCGCCACGGTTTCCACAGAGATCCACATTAAAAACACAACAGGGAGTGAAAATGGAGGAGCTACTGAACACTGTGATGATGTCATGTGACTGAGAAAAACTCCTTAAAACTGACTGCTCCTCCTGTTTATTAACTGCAGTCCGGATGCAGGAGTTTAATCACTGCGTGTGTTTTGTTCTCAGATGCGTGTGGAGATCCTCTCTGTATCCTGAGCTCCTCAGCTGAGGCGGGAGCTGAACTGCTGAAAGTGGAATACGTGAAGGTCTGTCCTCCTTACGTCACTCTGAGTCCGTCCAATAACCAATCCTTAGTCACAGAGTCCTTTTTAAATAATTATTTATTTAGCTCTTTTTACACCTGATAATAAGAAATCAGAGAAAACCCTGAACATCAAACACAGAACCTCCAGAAACCCAACAGAGAAACACTCCCTCTCACCTGCCTCATACTATCACCTGTACAATCACCTGTACCATGACTCATACTATCACCTGTACTATCACCTGTACTATAACGCATACTATCACCTATACTATCACCTGTACTATCACTTGTACTATAACTCATACTATCACCTGTACTATCACCTGTACTATCACTTGTACTATAACTCATACTATCACCTGTACTATCACCTGTACTATCACTTGTACTGTAACTCATACTATCACCTGTACTATCACCTGTACTATCACCTGTACTATAACTCATACTATCACCTGTACTATCACCTGTACTATCACCTGTACTATCACCTGTACTATCACCTGTACCATAACTCATACTATCACCTGTACTATCACCTGTACTATAACTCATACTATTACCTGTACTATCACCTGTACTATCGCCTGTACTATCACCTGTACAATCACCTGTAGATATCTCTCATACTATCACCTGCACTATCACCTGTACTATAACTCATACTATCACCTGTACTATCACCTGTACTATCACCTGTACTATCACCTGTACTATAACTTATACTATCACCTGTACAATCACCTGTTGATATCTCTCATACTATCACCTGTACTATCACCTGTACCATAACTCATACTATCACCTGTACAATCACCTGTACTATCACCTGTACTATCACCTGTACTATAACTCATACTATCACCTGTACTATCACCTGTACTATAACTCATACTCTCACCTGTACTGCAACTCATACTATCACCTGTACTATCACCTGTACTATAACTCATACTCTCACCTGTACTATAACTCATACTATCACCTGTACTATCACCTGTACTATCACCTGTACTATAACTCATACTCTCGCCTGTACTATAACTCATACTATCACCTGTACTATCACCTGTACAATCACCTGTACAATCACCTGTACAATCACCTGTACTATCACCTGTACTATAACTCATACTCTCGCCTGTACTATAACTCATACTATCACCTGTACTATAACTCATACTATCACCTGTACTATCACCTGTACTATCACCTGTACTATAACTCAGACTATCACCTGTACTATAACTCATACTATCACCTGTACTATCACCTGTACTATAACTCATACTATCACCTGTACTATAACTCATACTATCACCTGTACTATCACCTGTACTATCACTTGTACTGTATCACACATACTATAACCTGTACTATATCTTTCATACAGTCACCTGTACTATATCACACACACTATAACTCATACTATCACCTTTACTATCACCTGTACTATCACCTGTACTATATCACACACACTATAACTCATACTGTCACCTGTACTATCACCTGTACTATCACCTGTACTATCACCTGTACTATCACCTGTACTGCCACTTGTACTATATCACACACACACTATAACTCATACTGTCACTTGTACTCTCACATGTATTATCACCTGTACTATCACCTGTACTATCACCTGTACAATCACACTAAATCCAGCTACATGATGTGGAGTTGAGTGATGTGCTGTAGATTGCTAAAATAAAGTCTCAAGTTGCTTTAGTTTTTTTTTTCCACAGAGCTTTTAACCCTGTAACATCATTGATTTATTTATTTGCTCCTCAGCTAAAACTTAGCTGAATTGTTCTGTTTAAAATACTTGTGATGAATTTGATTAAATGCCAGTCATTTACACTAATTAATCACAGAACATGTTATTCATTTGACAATGTTTAATCATCTGACAGCAGTGTAAAAATCTGGAATGTGATGATAAAACGATAAACCTCCAGCGGTGTTTAATCCAGTGGTTTTAATGACTGTGTTCTGATCTGATCTGAACAGGCGGACCGGACCGGCCCAAACTTTACCAACACCTTCAACAACACAGAGCAGAAACTTAATGTAAGTGTAATTATTAATACACACAGTACCAGTCAAAATTGTGCACACACCTTCTCATTTAGTGTTTATATTTTCTCTATATTCAGTAAATACATAGTGAAGTGATCTATCAGATTATGAAGGAACACATAATGAATCATGTAGTAACTTAAAAACAGTGTTAAACAAACTAAAATACTCTGTGAAGTATTTAGATACTCTTATCTGAGGAGCTGTTTGTTAACTTGTGGTTTCTGAGGCTGAAAACTCTGATAAACTTAAACTGTACAACAGAGGAAACTCTCACTCTTCTATTCTTTCCTGGAGTGGTCCTGATGAGTGCCAGTTTCACCATTGTGCACTTATGGAAACTTTTAAACTTCTTGAAATTCTTCTTTTTTTCAAATTGACTGAAGCATTTTTTTTCTTTATTTAGTTGAGTAGTTGTTGTTTCTCATAATCTGGATTAGAACATTACTCAAATATTCACTATTCACTGTATACCTGTAACTCTACCTCTTCACTACTTTACTTTAACTGATGCTCTCAAACTTTACATTAAGAGACAAGAAATTCAAGTAATTAACTCTTGATGAGTTCAGCACAGCTGTTAACTGAAAGCCTGAATTCCAGGAGACTACCTCATAAATCTGACTGAGAAAATCCAGCAGAGATGTTCAAAACTGATCAGCTAAACAAGAGGACATACTTTAAAAATCTAAAATATAAAACATATACAGCTCTGGAAAATGATTTTACCAAATTAAAATCCTCTGGAATATAATCAAGAGGAAGATGGATGATCACAAACCATCAAACCACCAAACTGAACTGCTTGAATTTTTACACCAGGAGTAAAGCAGCATAAAGTTATCCAAAAGCAGTGTGTAAGACTGGTGGAGGAGAACATGATGCCAAGATGCATGAAATTAAAACTGTGATTAAAAACCAGGGTTATTCCACCAAATATTGATTATTTCTGAACTCTTAAAACTTTATGAATATGAACTTGTTTTCTTTGCATTATTTGAGGTCTGAAAGCTCTGCATCTTTTTTGTTATTTCAGACATTTCTCATTTTCTGTAAATAAATGCTCTAAATGAGAATATTTTTATTTGGAATTTGGGAGAAATGTTGTCTGTAGTTTATAGAATAAAACAACAATGTTCATTTTACTCAAATATAAATCTATCTTGCTCAGAGTGTGGTTCTGTGTGTTTAGGTCCAGTTCTCCTCTCTGGATCTGATGCTTCACACTGAGGCTCTTCTCTCTACGATGGACTTCCTGTCTGCTGCTCTGTCCTCCAGCAGCTCCCCCTCACCTGAGAGAGAGACCAGGAGGAGTGACGACTCCAGAACCAGCTCTGCCAGAAGCAGTACGAGAACCACAACACCACAACACACACTCTCAACCAATAATAATCAATAACCAATAATAATTAATCATCAATAATCAGTCCTAAATCACAGAGTGGTTTAGGCTGCGTTCACACAGCAGGTGGAAGTGCCCTGATTTATTAGGATATGGTGCATTCTGAGACACTAGTAAGGAACAGGGGTGTCGCCATGTTTACCTTCTTATTCAACAGGGCTAGGCTAAGCTAAGTAAACAAAACTTTAATTCTTAAAATTTAATTTTAAAGTTAATCGAGTGCTGGATGTTAATCTACACAGATTTCTCTCCTGAAAACTGTTTATTTGGGTAAAGAGTAAAACACTTCTGTTTATTTACAGTAAGATTAGATTTCCAGATTTACACTAAGGCTTGGTGCAGCAGCATTAGCAGTTAAGTGTTAGTGGCTATTGCTAATGCTGCTCCAGAAGTGATAGTCAGGATTAGCAGCAGGCTACAGTCCAATAATACTCACCTCTGAAAGGCAAAAGAGCTAACTAGCTCTAAGTAATGTTAGCAGGTAGTGCTAATGCTGCTTCACCAGTGTTAGCCAGGGTTAGCAGCAAGCTACAGGCCAATAATACTTACCTCTGAATGGAGAAAAATTGAACAAGCGCTTAGCGCTGTTAGCTGCTAATGCTAATGTGGCTCCAGCACTGCTAGCCGGGGTTAACAGCAGGCTACAATCTGAAAATACTCACTTCTGTACAGAGAAAGGGATAGCTAGTGCTTCGTACGGTTAGCAGTTAATGCTAATACTGCTCCAGCAGTTCTAGACAGGGTTAGCAGCAGACTAGAGTTAGCGGCAGACTATACCCTCCTCTATACAGAGAAAGAGCTAACTAGTGCTTAGCGAGGTTAGCAGCTAATGCTAATGCTGCTCCATTAGTGCTAGCAAGGGTTTGCAGCAGGCTACAGTCCAAAAATACTCATCTCTGAACGGTGAAAGAGCTAGCGCTTAGTGCGGTTAGCGGGTAATGCTAATGCTGCTCCACCAGTGTTAGCCGGGGTTAGCAGCAAGCTACAGGCCAATAATACTCACCTCTGAATGGAGAAAAATCGAACAAGCGCTTAGCACATTTAGCTGCTAATGCTAATGTGGCTCCAGCACTGCTAGCTGGGGTTAGCCGGGGTTGACAGCAGGCTACAATCTGAAAATACTCACTTCTGTACAGAGAAAGGGATAGCTAGTGCTTCATACGGTTAACAGTTAATGCTAATACTGCTCCAGCAGTTCTAGACAGGGTTAGCAGCAGACTGAGAAAGAGCTAACTAGTGCTTAGCGAGGTTAGCAGCTAATGCTAATATTGTTCCATTAGTGCTAGCAAGGGTTTGCAGCAGGCTACAGGCTGATAATACTCATCTCTGTATGGCAATAGAGCTAGCTGGTGCTTAGCGTGGTTAGCGGATAATGCTAATACTGCTCCAGGAGTGCTAGCAAGGGTTATCAGCAGGTTACAGTCCAATAATATTTACCTCTGAATCGTAAAGGGACAACTAGCACTAAGCACTGCTGCTTCAGGAGTGCTAACAGGGGTTAGCAGCAGGCTACAGGCTAAATACCTGACTCCTTAATACCTGACAGGTAGAATTCATACATAAGAAGATTTTTGGGAAAATTAAAGGATTTTTGATGCGTGAGTTATTAATTCATATTTTAATGTTAATGTTTAACACTGTTTTTAAGTTACTATATGATTCATTATCTGAAATTAAAATAAAAATAAGTAAAATAATAAAAGTGTTGTTTTATTGTGTGTGTGTTTAGCGGTGGTCAGCTCCCCCTCAGACGGAGACGTGACGGATCTGAAGATAGATATGCAGCTGGGAGCGTTTAACGTTCTGGTTTGTGATCAGCGCTGCAACATCGCCGACATCCGGATTCAGGGTGAGCTTAAAACTCGTATCTCCAGCGTGTGTTTTATTGTAGCGTGTGCTCACGCTCTCTCTCACGCTCTGCTGCAGAAAACTCCTATCTCCAGCGTGTGTTTTATGCTAGCGTGTGTTTTATGGTAGCGTGTGCTCACGCTCTCTCTCACGCTCTGCTGCAGGTCTGCACGGCTCGTTATTAATGCAGGGAACCCAAACGTGCATCCTCGCACGACTGCGTGACTTCATCATCATCAACGTAGATCCTAAAACCGTCCACAAGAAGGTAAGGGATTATATTATATACTTATATACATTATTATATAATATTATATGTGATTATATTATATTAAAGCAATAATAGGCTGGAGGTTCGTGCTGTAACGAGGCCTGATGTAATCAGTAAACACAACACTGTAGAGTTTATGAATAAATACATGTACATACACGGCCATGAACTTATTGTGTTGTCATTTAGATAAAATGCACAACATAAAGCTTACGTTTTATGCCTTTATTATTGATTAATTCCCTATATTTAATACTTACAAGAAATCCCAAGTTTAAATAATTTAACTTATTTTATTAAGTTATTAATTATTAAATTATTACCTGTGGTATTTATTTCTATTTGTGTTTGTGTGTAAATGTATGTTGTGAATTTAAAAATTAAACCAATTGGTCGTTCATTATTAAGAGAAATTTCTTATTTTATGAAATCTGTTATTTTATGTTTTATCCGATTACTTGATTAATCAAATCGATTTTTCAGTAGAGTACTCAATTACTAAAATAATCGATAGCTGCAAAAAAAAAAACTGATTCCTTATTGTTTTTTATATTGTATATGGAAACGAAATAAAATATAAAAGTGTCTGTGTGTGTGTGTGTGTGTGTGTGTGTGTGTGTGTGTGTGTGTGTGTGTGTGTGTGTGTGTGTGTTCTGCAGGCGATCTCTATCGTGGGTGACGAGGTCTTCAGCTTCAGTATGAGTCTCACTCCTAAAGCTACAGAGGGGGTGGGGTACACCGACACCTCCAAGGTGGACGGCAGGGTGAAGCTGAACGTGGGCTGCATCCAGGTCGTCTATCTGCACAAGTTTGTGATGTCACTGCTGGTGAGTGGAGTCGTGAACCCGAGCTCATATTCACTTAAACCCGAGAGGAACGTCTGTGTAAAATATTTCACTCTTCTACTCTTTAGTGATAAAACTCCTGCATCTGAACTGCAATTATAAAAACAGGAGGATCAGTGAGATTTTAGGCTTTTCCCTCGGTCACATGACATTACGGGGTTCAGTAGCTCCTCCATTTCCACTCGCTGTTGTCTTTTTAACATGGATCTCTGTGGAAACCGTGACAAGCTCAGAGTGTAATTACGGTGCGCGGCAGTGGACAAATAAAATTAAAGGTGAGGAGACGAAACTCAGAGATGTGCGTCCGGACGGGACTAAAATTACCGGAGGAGCACGGAGTTCAGAGAAAAACAGTAGATAATTCAGCCTGTAATTTTCTCAGAGGACATCTGAGAAAAACACCTACATGATCGCTCTGGACGGGAATAAAATCACAGAGGATAAAAAGATAATCCCGTCCAGATAGGACGAAAAAGCAAAAATAATGCATTACTCCTTTTTCCATGGTTGACACAGAAGTGCGAATGCACAAAAACAGTGCGTCTCTTCTGTTTTTGGTTATATAATATGTGTGTATATATATCGTGTATATGTGTGATTGTGATTGTGTGTGTTTTTTGTTGTGGTTAGAATTTCAGTAATCACTTCCAGACGGCTAAAGAGGCTCTGAGCACGGCGACGGCGCAGGCGGCGGTTAAAGCCGTGTCCAGCGTGAGAGACTTCGCCCAGAAGAGCTTCAGACTCTCCCTGAACATCAGACTAAAAGCTCCTCTAATCATCATCCCTCAGTCCTCCACTTCCCACAATGCAGTGGAGGCTGACCTGGGTCTGATCACCGTCAGCAACAGCTTCTCTCTACTTCCTGTGGACAACTGCCCACTTCCTGCAGTCATCGACAACATGGACGTGCAGCTCACCCAGCTCAAGCTCTCCAGGTACCAGAGTTCATTAGAGTTCATTAGAGTTCATTAGAGTTCATTAGAGTTCACTAGAGTTCACTAGAGTTCATTAGAGTTCATTAGAGTTCATTAGAGTTCATTAGAGTTCACTAGAGTTCACTAGAGTTCACTAGAGTTCATTAGAGTTAGTGTAGAGTTTATTGGATTTTAGTCTAGAGTTTATTAGAGTTTATTAGATGTTGAGGTAGCGCTTATTAGAGTTTATTAGAGTTTAATAGATGTTGAGGTACAGTTTATTAAAATTTATTAGATGTTAGTGTAGAGTTTATTAGAGTTTATTAGATGTTGAGGTACAGTTTATTAAAATTTATTAGATGTTAGTGTAGAGTTTATTAGAGTTTATTAGATGTTAGTGTAGAGTTTATAAGAGTTTATTAGATGTTGAGGGAGAGTTTATTAGAGTTTATTAGATGTTGGGGTAGCGCTTATTGGAGTTTATTAGAGTTTAATAGATGTTAGTGTAGAGTTTATAAGAGTTTATTAGATGTTGAGGGAGAGTTTATTAGAGTTTATTAGATGTTGGGGTAGCGCTTATTGGAGTTTATTAGAGTTTAATAGATGTTAGTGTAGAGTTTATAAGAGTTTATTAGATGTTGAGGTAGAGTTTATTGGAGTTTGTTAGATGTTGAGGTAGAGAATATAACAGTTTAATAGATGTTGAGGTAGAGTTTATTAGAATTTATTAGAGTTTAATAGATGTTGAGGTAGAGTTTATTAGAATTTATTAGAGTTTAATAGATGTTGAGGTAGAGTTTATTAGAGTTTATTAGAGTTTATTAGAGTTTAATAGATGTTGAGGTAGAGTTTATTAGAGTTTATTAGAGTTTATTAGAGTTTAATAGATGTTGAGGTAGAGTTTATTAGAGTCCATTAAAAGTTATTAGAGTTTATTAGATATTTTAGAGTTTATTAAAGTTCATTAGAGTTTATTAGAGGTTATTAGATTTTATTAGATGTTGAGGTAGAGTTTATTAGAGTTTTTTTCTAGAGTTTATTAGATGTTAGTGTAGAGTTCATTAGAGTTCATTAGAGTTTGATAATATTTTCATTCAATCAAGCTTTATTTAAACTCTGAGTATGGTTAGGGTGGCCCTCATTTACAATATAGCCATTTACTATAGAGTTATAAATGAGTTTTATAATAAATTATGATTTCTGTATTTGTGGTGCAGTTTCTCAGTTTGAGGCTCTGGTTTAATGTGATTTAAGGATCTTTATGGAGGGCGGTTCTGATCGGCCCGGGTCAGAACTCCTGCAGCCGGTTAATCTGGTTCTCTCTGTTAAGCGGAACCTGGCGGCTGCATGGTACCACAGGATGGCTGCTGTGGAGGTGGACGGAGACCTGAAGCCCATGAAGGTGAGTCTCCTTGATCTCATCATGAGAATAGAATAAAACTACTGAACCCAAAACCCAACGCTGAGATCAGTGTAACGTTTATCTCTGCAATTCTTTTGTTTCAGGATAAATTAGAATATAGAAAATTACGCACAATTTATTTTTTTCTATTTACTTTGCTGAGGAAGAAATTCGTGTTTTTCATTTTTGCCTTTCGCTGAATTGAAAAAAAATATCTTCTTTCAGTTTTTTTGTTTATTTATTTTTTTATTTTTTATAACGTTTAGCAGTTTCTTTTTCTGACTGTATCAAAGCTAAATTCAAATATATAAAATTTATTTTTTCATCCAAGAAAAATGAAAAGGTGAATCTTCTCTCGATTTTCAGATTTGTTAATTTTTGTATCTTGTAAGATCAGTGTAACATTTACTAATATTACATTTTCTGATCGTTTTAGGCTAAACACAACAATAGAAAATTATTTCATTTATTTCATTTTATTAAACGTAGTGCAGTGTGCAAGAATATCTTTACATCCACAATCTCATCAACTCCTTCATCTCACAATGGGAATTTCAGGAAAAAATTAGGAAAAAAATTAATATTTTCTTTATTTTATATTCTATATTTGTGCATTTTGCAAGTTGAATCAAACCATCAGATTTGTGTTACAAGATACAAAAAAAAAACAAATCTGAAAATCAAGAGAAGATTCAACTTATCTTTTTTATTGAAATTCTGTTTGCAAAAGGCTAAAATGAAAAATTAGATAATTAATCATTTGGATGAAAATTTATTTAAAAGTAATGATTAAGTTTTGGACCCAATTTTATATTTTTGAATTTAGCTTAGTAATAATTTTTTAACTGCTAAACATTACACTGACCAAAACTCAATAATTTTATTTGTAATTTGGGAGAAATGTTGTCTGTAGTTTATAGAATAAAACAACAATGTTCATTTTACTCAAACATAAACCTATAAATAATAAAATCATTTTTATACAGAGCTGTTTATGGCTTGTAAAGAGTGTGAAAATGATTGTACGTGAAGTAACCTTCCTGTTTTTAGCTGCCTGTTCGTGCAAGGTATTACCAAAAATGAGCCCCCAACTTATAGGTCTGGGTATCGTTCAATTTTTGATACTGATACCCATACGTTACTTTATATTCAGTATCGATACCCAAACTGCACGTTTTTCAATATTTTTTGTATATTTCAAACAAAAAAGACAAAAGCGGTCATAATTAATCTCCATTATACTTTCACCATGAAGGATTCCCATACTTTTAGAACTAAAAAAAAAAATGGATTGCTATTTTAACGGTGCAGCTACCTGGACGTGTTCAACAAACTCTTCTCAGCAGAGGAAACTGAGCTGCTGGTTGACGCTGTGAAGGAGCTCCAGCAGCTCATTTACGGGAACAGCAATGTTATTTTATTTACTATTCTGTTTATTGTTGATGTAAAAGTTGGGTTTGTGCTGCTGTGTGTTCATGTGTGTGTAATAAGTGGGGGTGTACGCTCGGCTCGGCACAGCGCCTGTGCTACCGAGATAGTGATGAACGTCTGACTGTTGGCGTCTGTCTAGGTTGTATTCAGTCAGTGGAGCTCCTGTGTTTTCTGTTACCAAGATAAACAAGCAAAACTCCAGAAATGTACCTGAACACACCTCATTTCCAGAACACCACGCCCATCAGTGTAGATATGTGTATTTATATAGATATATATGTGTGTGTGTGTGTGTGTGTGTGTGTGTGTGTGTTGTGCAGGTGGCTCTGAGTCAGGATGATCTGACGGTGTTGTTGAAGATTCTGATGGAGAATATTGGAGAGGCCGGCAGTGTTCAGCCCCCCAGCAGCTCTGACTCCGCCTACAGACAGACAGCAGTACCAATCAGAACCCGAGCTTTCACAGGTAACACATCACACCTTTAACTCTTACAGCAGCAGCATCTCTATATTCTACACCTGCAGCCCTTAACCAATACTCTCACAATACTCTCTCTGCCACGCCCACTCTCATTTAACCCTTTACTACCCCTCTATAGAGCAGGTTAAATAGGGAGTTTTCACCAGAGATGTATAATAACAAATTAAAGCTACTTCATTACAGTACTTAACCCTTAAAACCCTACAGACACATTTTACATCCAAAATCTCACCTTGTGTTCTCAGATTAATTACTCAGGAATCCCTTCACACATAAACATAATCCATATATGGTTAGAAAGGGCGGAGCTTACTCTTTCTAAAAATAGTGATCACATCCCAGTGCGGTAAAGCTAAATCTACAAGAAACCCATTGAGAGAAAAACACATAAAAAAGTGAAAAATCTCCTTCCCCAACCAATATTATTTACCTTTAGTGCTTCAAACATATTTATATGATGTTTCAAACCAAATAATATCAGTAAATAAAGACTCAAAAGTGTGAAACTACCTGCTTTACTCAAACTAAAGCTAGGTATGGTGTGCGCACTACTTTATATAGTTTTTAATAATTTTACTCGCACATTTTTACTACGTAGTTATTTTGCACTAAACTAAATTTGTATTTATTTAGACTTAAAAGTTTATATTTTGTATATAGTTCATATAGTTTTCTTTGTGTGTCCTGATGATTAAAATACTGAAAGGTATAGGCTGCTCTGAGTGTCAGGTTTTTAGTATCTACATGTATCCTAGAGATGTAATTATTGATTATCAAGAATAATAAAATCTTAGAATAAACTACTTTAGTACTTTTACTTATAAAGTATATAGCTTAAAGAACACTTCAGCTTCTACTCAAGTCACTTTTTTTAACAGAGTACTTGTACTTTTACTCTTAAGTCTCCAGTACTTTATACAGGTCTGTTTTTAACACCTGTAGTTCTGTTGGTTTCTCTGGTCGGAGTGTTTCTCCTCAGCTTGGTTTGTTTTCACACAGGCTCAACCCAACCCTGTCTCACCTGATCTAAGGTCTAAGAGCTCATCATGAGCTCAGTGTGGAGTGCGGGTGTATTGGGTTAACTACACAGTTTGTGTGTGGGTGTGTGTGTGTGTGTGTAGGTGGTGTATCTGAGAGTGGGGTGGAGAAGCAGGAGCAGGAGGAGGGTGGTGGTGTGGGTGGAGAGGTTGAGCTGGTGGAGAGCGTGAGGTTCAGCTTCACTGTGGATTCTCTGGGACTCGTTCTTTACAACAACGATCCAACACAGGTGAGTTACATCATCACATCATTATCACATCATCATCACCTTACCATCACCTCACCATCATTACATTACATCATCACCTTACCATCATTACATTACATCATCACCTTACCATCACCTCACCATCATTACATTACATCATCACCTCACCATCACCTCACCATCATTACATTACATCATCACCTTACCATCACCTCACCATCATTACATTACATCATCACCTCACCATCACCTCACCATCATTACATTACATTACATTACATCATCACCTCACCATCATTACATTACATTACATTACATTACATTACATCATCACCTCACCATCATTACATTACATTACATTACATTACATTACATCATCACCTCACCATCACCTCACCATCATTACATTACATTATCACCTCACCATCACCTCACCATCATTACATTACATTATCACCTCACCATCACCTCACCATCATTACATTACATTACATCACATTACATCATCACCTCACCATCACCTCACCATCATTACATTACATTATCACCTCACCATCACCTCACCATCATTACATTACATTATCACCTCACCATCATTACATTACATTACATCACATTACATCATCACCTCACCATCACCTCACCATCATTACATTACATTATCACCTCACCATCACCTCACCATCATTACATTACATTATCACCTCACCATCACCTCACCATCATTACATTACATTACATTACATCATCACCTCACCATCACCTCACCATCATTACATTACATCATCACCTCACCATCACCTCACCATCATTACATTACATTACATTACATTACATCATCACCTCACCATCACCTCACCATCATTACATTACATTACATTACATTACATTACATCATCACCTCACCATCACCTCACCATCATTACATTACATTATCACCTCACCATCACCTCACCATCATTACATTACATTACATTACATCATCACCTCACCATCACCTCACCATCACTTCACCATCATTACATTACATTACATTACATCATCACCTCACCATCACCTCACCATCATTACATTACATTACATTACATCATCACCTCACCATCACCTCACCATCATTACATTACATCATCACCTCACCATCACCTCACCATCATTACATTACATCATCACCTCACCATCACCTCACCATCATTACATTACATTACATTACATTACATTACATCATCACCTCACCATCACCTCACCATCATTACATTACATTACATTACATTACATCATCACCTCACCATCACCTCACCATCATTACATTACATCATCACCTCACCATCACCTCACCATCATTACATTACATTACATTACATTACATCATCACCTCACCATCACCTCACCATCATTACATTACATTATCACCTCACCATCATTACATTACATTACATTACATTACATCATCACCTCACCATCACCTCACCATCATTACATTACATCATCACCTCACCATCACCTCACCATCATTACATTACATTATCACCTCACCATCACCTCACCATCATTACATTACATTACATTACATTACATCATCACCTCACCATCACCTCACCATCATTACATTACATTATCACCTCACCATCATTACATTACATTATCACCTCACCATCACCTCACCATCATTACATTACATTATCACCTCACCATCACCTCACCATCATTACATTACATTACATTACATCATCACCTCACCATCACCTCACCATCATTACATTACATTATCACCTCACCATCACCTCACCATCATTACATTACATTACATTACATTACACCATCACCTCACCATCACCTCACCAACATTACATTACATTATCACCTCACCATCATTACATTACATTACATTACATTACATCATCACCTCACCATCACCTCACCATCATTACATTACATTACATTACATTACATCATCACCTCACCATCACCTCACCATCATTACATTACATCATCACCTCACCATCACCTCACCATCATTACATTACATCATCACCTCACCATCACCTCACCTCACCATCATTTCATTACATTATCACCTCACCATCACCTCACCATCACCTCACCATCACCTCACCATCACCTTATCATTACTTTACATCATTACATTACACCATGACCTCATCACCTTATCTTCACCACATCACCTCATCATAACATTACATTACATCATCACCTCATTACATTACACTCTCTCTCTCTCTGTAGCTGGGTGTGCACAGTGAGAGTGTGTGTAATTTGTTATATTGTGTTTATATTGTGTGTGTGTTTCTCTGTAGCTGGGTGTGCACAGTGAGGGTGTGTGTCTGGGGGAGTTTAGGCTGTGTGAGATGAGAGCTGCTGGTAAGATGTTTAGTAACGGTAATCTGGAAGTTTCCACCGTGCTCTCGGCCTGCACTCTGGACGACCGGAGGAGCGGAATACAGCGCGTCACGTCCAGGTCAGAGCACTGATCACTGATCAGTTTACAGATCAATAAATCACACAGTATTATATTCACTGTATTTTACAGTTATTTAAACCACATTTTAGAAAAGCACAGGGTTCATACGGTCATGAAAAACCTGGAAATGTCATGGAATTTCAAAATAGCGTTGAGTTTCAGGCCTGGATAAGTTTTGGAAAAATAAATATACCCAGAAAGTTTTGAAAAAGTCATTGTTTTTTTTGTTCTATCGACGGAGAGAAAAGCTATTTTGAGCTAACAGATACACCAGACACATACATTTTATTATTGTAGTGTTTTTTTAAGTGCTTTTTCCGTCGTTACGATAGCAAAGACACATTGACACGCCCTAAATCGGCTTAACTGACCTTAACTGAACCAACTGAGGCCTGCAGTTGTTTGGATGTTATTGTGGGGTCTTTTGTGACCTCTTAGATGAGTCATTCTTGCGCTCTTGGGGTAATTTTGGTCGACCGGTCGGCCACTCCTGGCAAGATTCACCACTGATCCCTGTTTTAACAATCGTGTATTCATGTCATGAAAATGTGCCATGAAGTCATGAATAAGTCATGGAAATTTCTTGGTTAAAACCTGTATGAACCCTGAAAGCATCTCAGTTTCTAAGATTGATCTTTACTAATCTAATCTAATAATTAATAATCAGTACTGTATGAAGTGTGTATATATAGCGGAGTGTGTGCTGTCTGTGATTGGTTATCAGGATGCTGGGGAAGCGTGATGAGGACAGTGCGGATGCTATGGTTGATGTAACATACTCTCAGAGCGGAGGCGAGCGCTCGGTGATCGCTGTGCTGCAGAAGCTGTATCTGTGCGGCAGCGTGGAGTTCCTCATGGCCGTGGGAGAGTTCTTCCTGCAGGCCCTGCCAAAGACCCAGCCGCCGGCACCGGCCCTGCCACCGGCCCCGGCACCAGACAAACCCAGCCTGCTCCCTTTCAAACACGTCTCAGAACAAAAGATCAACAGCGGAGCCAAAACAGGTACACACCCATATACTCATATACCAATACACTCATACATTCATACACCAATATATTAATATATTAATACATCCATATACCAATATACCATCTTAGAACCAAAGATCCACAGTGGAGCCAAAACAGGTATACACCCATATACCAACATACCCATACACTAATATACCCATACACCCATATACCAACATACCCATACACACATATACCCATACACTCATATACCAACATACCCATACACCCATATACCAACATACCCATACACTAATATACCCATACACTCATATACCAACATACCCATACACTAATATACCCATACACTAATATACCCATACACTCATATACCAACATACCCATACACTAATATACCCATACACTCATATACCAACATACCCATACACACATATACCCATACACTCATATACCAACATACCCATACACTCATATACCCATACACTCATATACCCATACACTCATATACCCATACACTCATATACCCATACACTCATATACCCATACACTCATATACCCATACACTCATATACCCATACACTCATATACCCATACACTCATATACCCATACACTCATATACCCATACACTCATATACCCATACACTCATATACCAACATACCCATACACTCATATACCCATACACTCATATACCAACATACCCATACACACATATACCCATACACTCATATACCAACATACCCATACACTCATATACCCATACACTCATATACCCATACACTCATATACCCATACACTCATATACCCATACACTCATATACCCATACACTCATATACCCATACACTCATATACCCATACACTCATATACCCATACACTCATATACCCATACACTCATATACCAACATACCCATACACTCATATACCCATACACTCATATACCCATACACTCATATACCCATACACTCATATACCCATACACTCATATACCCATACACTCATATACCCATACACTCATATACCCATACACTCATATACCCATACACTCATATACCAACATACCCATACACTCATATACCCATACACTCATATACCCATACACTCATATACCCATACACTCATATACCAACATACCCATACACTCATATACCCATACACTCATATACCCATACACTCATATACCCATACACACATATACCAACATACCCATACACTCATATACCCATACACTAACATACCCATACACTCATATACCCATACACTCATATACCCATACACTCATATACCCATACACTCATATACCCATACACTCATATACCCATACACTCATATACCCATACACTCATATACCCATACACTAATATACCAACATACCCATACACACATATACCCATACACTCATATACCAACATACCCATACACACATATACCCATACACTCATATACCAACATACCCATACACTCATATACCCATACACTCATATACCCATACACTCATATACCCATACACTCATATACCCATACACTCATATACCCATACACTCATATACCAACATACCCATACACTAATATACCCATACACTCATATACCCATACACTCATATACCCATACACTCATATACCAACATACCCATACACTCATATACCCATACACTCATATACCAACATACCCATACACTAATATACCCATACACTCATATACCCATACACTAATATACCCATACACTCATATACCCATACACTCATATACCCATACACTCATATACCCATACACTAATATACCCATACACTCATATACCCATACACTAATATACCCATACACTCATATACCCATACACTCATATACCCATACACTCATATACCAACATACCCATACACTCATATACCCATACACTCATATACCCATACACTAATATACCCATACACTAATATACCCATACACTCATATACCCATACACTAATATACCAACATACCCATACACTAATATACCCATACACTAATATACCAACATACCCATACACTAATATACCCATACACTCATATACCCATACACTCATATACCCATACACTCATATACCAACATACCCATACACTCATATACCCATACACTCATATACCCATACACTCATATACCAACATACCCATACACTCATATACCCATACACTCATATACCCATACACTCATATACCCATACACTCATATACCAACATACCCATACACTAATATACCCATACACTCATATACCCATACACTCATATACCCATACACTCATATACCAACATACCCATACACTCATATACCCATACACTCATATACCAACATACCCATACACTCATATACCCATACACTCATATACCCATACACTAATATACCCATACACTAATATACCCATACACTCATATACCCATACACTCATATACCCATACACTAATATACCCATACACTCATATACCCATACACTCATATACCCATACACTCATATACCCATACACTCATATACCCATACACTCATATACCCATACACTCATATACCCATACACTAATATACCCATACACTAATATACCCATACACTAATATACCCATACACTAATATACCCATACACTAATATACCCATACACTCATATACCCATACACTCATATACCCATACACTAATATACCCATACACTCATATACCCATACACTCATATACCCATACACTCATATACCCATACACTCATATACCCATACACTCATATACCCATACACTCATATACCCATACACTCATATACCCATACACTCATATACCCATACACTCATATACCCATACACTCATATACCCATACACTAATATACCAACATACCCATACACACATATACCCATACACTCATATACCAACATACCCATACACACATATACCCATACACTCATATACCAACATACCCATACACTCATATACCCATACACTCATATACCCATACACTCATATACCCATACACTCATATACCCATACACTCATATACCCATACACTCATATACCAACATACCCATACACTAATATACCCATACACTCATATACCCATACACTCATATACCCATACACTCATATACCAACATACCCATACACTCATATACCCATACACTCATATACCAACATACCCATACACTAATATACCCATACACTCATATACCCATACACTAATATACCCATACACTCATATACCCATACACTCATATACCCATACACTCATATACCCATACACTAATATACCCATACACTCATATACCCATACACTAATATACCCATACACTCATATACCCATACACTCATATACCCATACACTCATATACCAACATACCCATACACTCATATACCCATACACTCATATACCCATACACTAATATACCCATACACTAATATACCCATACACTCATATACCCATACACTAATATACCAACATACCCATACACTAATATACCCATACACTAATATACCAACATACCCATACACTAATATACCCATACACTCATATACCCATACACTCATATACCCATACACTCATATACCAACATACCCATACACTCATATACCCATACACTCATATACCCATACACTCATATACCAACATACCCATACACTCATATACCCATACACTCATATACCCATACACTCATATACCCATACACTCATATACCAACATACCCATACACTCATATACCCATACACTAATATACCAACATACCCATACACTAATATACCCATACACTCATATACCCATACACTCATATACCCATACACTCATATACCCATACACTCATATACCAACATACCCATACACTCATATACCCATACACTCATATACCCATACACTCATATACCAACATACCCATACACTCATATACCCATACACTCATATACCCATACACTCATATACCCATACACTCATATACCAACATACCCATACACTCATATACCCATACACTAATATACCAACATACCCATACACTAATATACCCATACACTAATATACCCATACACTAATATACCAACATACCCATACACTAATATACCCATACACTCATATACCCATACACTCATATACCCATACACTCATATACCAACATACCCATACACTCATATACCCATACACTCATATACCCATACACTCATATACCAACATACCCATACACTCATATACCCATACACTCATATACCCATACACTCATATACCCATACACTAATATACCAACATACCCATACACTAATATACCCATACACTCATATACCCATACACTCATATACCCATACACTCATATACCAACATACCCATACACTCATATACCCATACACTCATATACCAACATACCCATACACTCATATACCCATACACTCATATACCCATACACTAATATACCCATACACTAATATACCCATACACTCATATACCCATACACTCATATACCCATACACTAATATACCCATACACTCATATACCCATACACTCATATACCCATACACTCATATACCCATACACTCATATACCCATACACTCATATACCCATACACTCATATACCCATACACTAATATACCCATACACTAATATACCCATACACTAATATACCCATACACTAATATACCCATACACTAATATACCCATACACTCATATACCCATACACTAATATACCCATACACTCATATACCCATACACTAATATACCCATACACTCATATACCCATACACTAATATACCCATACACTCATATACCCATACACTCATATACCCATACACTCATATACCCATACACTCATATACCCATACACTCATATACCCATACACTCATATACCCATACACTCATATACCCATACACTCATATACCCATACACTCATATACCCATACACTCATATACCCATACACTCATATACCCATACACTAATATACCAACATACCCATACACACATATACCCATACACTCATATACCAACATACCCATACACACATATACCCATACACTCATATACCAACATACCCATACACTCATATACCCATACACTCATATACCCATACACTCATATACCCATACACTCATATACCCATACACTCATATACCCATACACTCATATACCAACATACCCATACACTAATATACCCATACACTCATATACCCATACACTCATATACCCATACACTCATATACCCATACACTCATATACCCATACACTCATATACCCATACACTCATATACCCATACACTCATATACCCATACACTCATATACCAACATACCCATACACTCATATACCCATACACTCATATACCAACATACCCATACACTAATATACCCATACACTCATATACCCATACACTCATATACCAACATACCCATACACTAATATACCCATACACTCATATACCCATACACTCATATACCCATACACTCATATACCCATACACTCATATACCCATACACTCATATACCCATACACTCATATACCCATACACTCATATACCCATACACTCATATACCCATACACTCATATACCCATACACTAATATACCCATACACTCATATACCCATACACTCATATACCAACATACCCATACACTCATATACCCATACACTCATATACCAACATACCCATACACTAATATACCCATACACTCATATACCCATACACTAATATACCCATACACTCATATACCCATACACTCATATACCCATACACTCATATACCCATACACTAATATACCCATACACTCATATACCCATACACTAATATACCCATACACTCATATACCCATACACTCATATACCCATACACTCATATACCAACATACCCATACACTCATATACCCATACACTCATATACCCATACACTAATATACCCATACACTAATATACCCATACACTCATATACCCATACACTAATATACCAACATACCCATACACTAATATACCCATACACTAATATACCAACATACCCATACACTAATATACCCATACACTCATATACCCATACACTCATATACCCATACACTCATATACCAACATACCCATACACTCATATACCCATACACTCATATACCCATACACTCATATACCAACATACCCATACACTCATATACCCATACACTCATATACCCATACACTCATATACCCATACACTCATATACCAACATACCCATACACTCATATACCCATACACTAATATACCAACATACCCATACACTAATATACCCATACACTCATATACCCATACACTCATATACCCATACACTCATATACCAACATACCCATACACTCATATACCCATACACTCATATACCAACATACCCATACACTCATATACCCATACACTCATATACCCATACACTCATATACCAACATACCCATACACTCATATACCCATACACTCATATACCCATACACTCATATACCCATACACTCATATACCAACATACCCATACACTCATATACCCATACACTAATATACCAACATACCCATACACTAATATACCCATACACTCATATACCCATACACTCATATACCCATACACTCATATACCAACATACCCATACACTCATATACCCATACACTCATATACCAACATACCCATACACACATATACCCATACACTCATATACCCATACACTCATATACCCATACACTCATATACCCATACACTCATATACCCATACACTCATATACCCATACACTCATATACCCATACACTAATATACCCATACACTCATATACCCATACACTCATATACCCATACACTCATATACCCATACACTCATATACCCATACACTCATATACCCATACACTCATATACCCATACACTCATATACCCATACACTAATATACCCATACACTCATATACCCATACACTCATATACCCATACACTCATATACCAACATACCCATACACTCATATACCCATACACTCATATACCAACATACCCATACACTAATATACCCATACACTAATATACCCATACACTCATATACCCATACACTAATATACCCATACACTCATATACCCATACACTCATATACCCATACACTAATATACCCATACACTCATATACCCATACACTCATATACCCATACACTCATATACCCATACACTCATATACCCATACACTCATATACCCATACACTCATATACCCATACACTAATATACCCATACACTAATATACCCATACACTCATATACCCATACACTCATATACCCATACACTCATATACCCATACACTCATATACCCATACACTCATATACCCATACACTCATATACCCATACACTCATATACCCATACACTAATATACCAACATACCCATACACTCATATACCCATACACTAATATACCCATACACTCATATACCAACATACCCATACACTAATATACCCACACACTAATATACCCATACACTAATATACCCATACACTCATATACCAACATACCCATACACCCATATACCCATACACTCATATACCCATACACTCATATACCCATACACTCATATACCCATACACTCATATACCCATACACTCATATACCCATACACTAATATACCCATACACCCATATACCCATACACTAATATACCCATACACTCATATACCAAGATACCCATACACTAACATACCCATACACTAATATACCCATACACTCATATACCCATACACTCATATACCCATACACTCATATACCAACATACCCATACACTCATATACCCATACACTCATATACCCATACACTCATATACCAACATACCCATACACTCATATACCCATACACTCATATACCCATACACTCATATACCCATACACTCATATACCAACATACCCATACACTCATATACCCATACACTAATATACCAACATACCCATACACTAATATACCCATACACTCATATACCCATACACTCATATACCCATACACTCATATACCAACATACCCATACACTCATATACCCATACACTCATATACCAACATACCCATACACTCATATACCCATACACTCATATACCCATACACTCATATACCCATACACTCATATACCCATACACTCATATACCCATACACTCATATACCCATACACTCATATACCCATACACTAATATACCCATACACTCATATACCCATACACTCATATACCCATACACTCATATACCAACATACCCATACACTCATATACCCATACACTCATATACCCATACACTCATATACCCATACACTCATATACCCATACACTCATATACCAACATACCCATACACTCATATACCCATACACTAATATACCCATACACTCATATACCAACATACCCATACACCCATATACCAACATACCCATACACTAATATACCCATACACTAATATACCCATACACTAATATACCCATACACTCATATACCAACATACCCATACACCCATATACCCATACACTAACATACCCATACACCCATATACCCATACACCCATATACCCATACACTCATATACCCATACACTCATATACCCATACACTCATATACCCATACACTCATATACCAACATACCCATACACTAATATACCCATACACTAATATACCCATACACTCATATACCCATACACTAATATACCCATACACTCATATACCCATACACTCATATACCCATACACTAATATACCCATACACTCATATACCCATACACTCATATACCCATACACTCATATACCCATACACTCATATACCCATACACTCATATACCCATACACTCATATACCCATACACTCATATACCCATACACTCATATACCCATACACTAATATACCCATACACTAATATACCCATACACTCATATACCCATACACTCATATACCCATACACTCATATACCCATACACTCATATACCCATACACTCATATACCCATACACTCATATACCCATACACTCATATACCCATACACTAATATACCAACATACCCATACACTCATATACCCATACACTAATATACCCATACACTCATATACCAACATACCCATACACCCATATACCAACATACCCATACACTAATATACCCACACACTAATATACCCATACACTAATATACCCATACACTCATATACCAACATACCCATACACCCATATACCCATACACTAACATACCCATACACCCATATACCCATACACCCATATACCCATACACTCATATACCCATACACTCATATACCCATACACTCATATACCCATACACTCATATACCCATACACTCATATACCCATACACTAATATACCCATACACCCATATACCCATACACTAATATACCCATACACTCATATACCAAGATACCCATACACTAACATACCCATACACTAATATACCCATACACTCATATACCCATACACTCATATACCCATACACTCATATACCAACATACCCATACACTCATATACCCATACACTCATATACCCATACACTCATATACCAACATACCCATACACTCATATACCCATACACTCATATACCCATACACTCATATACCCATACACTCATATACCAACATACCCATACACTCATATACCCATACACTAATATACCAACATACCCATACACTAATATACCCATACACTCATATACCCATACACTCATATACCCATACACTCATATACCAACATACCCATACACTCATATACCCATACACTCATATACCAACATACCCATACACTCATATACCCATACACTCATATACCCATACACTCATATACCAACATACCCATACACTCATATACCCATACACTCATATACCCATACACTCATATACCCATACACTCATATACCAACATACCCATACACTCATATACCCATACACTAATATACCAACATACCCATACACTAATATACCCATACACTCATATACCCATACACTCATATACCCATACACTCATATACCAACATACCCATACACTCATATACCCATACACTCATATACCAACATACCCATACACTCATATACCCATACACTCATATACCCATACACTCATATACCCATACACTCATATACCCATACACTCATATACCCATACACTCATATACCCATACACTCATATACCCATACACTAATATACCCATACACTCATATACCCATACACTCATATACCCATACACTCATATACCAACATACCCATACACTCATATACCCATACACTCATATACCAACATACCCATACACTAATATACCCATACACTAATATACCCATACACTCATATACCCATACACTAATATACCCATACACTCATATACCCATACACTCATATACCCATACACTAATATACCCATACACTCATATACCCATACACTCATATACCCATACACTCATATACCCATACACTCATATACCCATACACTCATATACCCATACACTCATATACCCATACACTAATATACCCATACACTAATATACCCATACACTCATATACCCATACACTCATATACCCATACACTCATATACCCATACACTCATATACCCATACACTCATATACCCATACACTCATATACCCATACACTCATATACCCATACACTAATATACCAACATACCCATACACTCATATACCCATACACTAATATACCCATACACTCATATACCAACATACCCATACACCCATATACCAACATACCCATACACTAATATACCCATACACTAATATACCCATACACTAATATACCCATACACTCATATACCAACATACCCATACACCCATATACCCATACACTAACATACCCATACACCCATATACCCATACACCCATATACCCATACACTCATATACCCATACACTCATATACCCATACACTCATATACCCATACACTCATATACCCATACACTCATATACCCATACACTAATATACCCATACACCCATATACCCATACACTAATATACCCATACACTCATATACCAAGATACCCATACACTAACATACCCATACACCCATATACCCATACACTCATATACCCATACACCCATATACCCATACACTCATATACCCATACACTCATATACCCATACACTCATATACCCATACACTAATATACCTATACACCCATATACCCATACACTAATATACCCATACACTCATATACCAACATACCCATACACTAATATACCCATACACCCATATACCCATACACTCATATACCCATACACCCATATACCCATACACTCATATACCCATACACCCATATACCCATACACTAATATACCTATACACCCATATACCCATACACCCATATACCCATACACTCATATACCCATACACCCATATACCCATACACTCATATACCCATACACTCATATACCCATACACTCATATACCCATACACTAATATACCTATACACCCATATACCCATACACTAATATACCCATACACTCATATACCAACATACCCATACACCCATATACCCATACACCCATATACCCATACACTCATATACCCATACACCCATATACCCATACACTCATATACCCATACACCCATATACCCATACACTAATATACCTATACACCCATATACCCATACACCCATATACCCATACACTAATATACCTATACACCCATATACCCATACACTCATATACCCATACACTCATATACCCATACACTAATATACCTATACACCCATATACCCATACACTCATATACCAACATACCCATACACTAATATACCCATACACTCATATACCAACATACCCATACACCCATATACCCATACACCCATATACCCATACACCCATATACCCATACACTCATATACCCATACACCCATATACCCATACACTCATATACCCATACACTCATATACCCATACACTCATATACCCATACACTAATATACCTATACACCCATATACCCATACACTCATATACCAACATACCCATACACCCATATACCCATACACCCATATACCCATACACTCATATACCCATACACCCATATACCCATACACTCATATACCCATACACCCATATACCCATACACTAATATACCTATACACCCATATACCCATACACCCATATACCCATACACTAATATACCTATACACCCATATACCCATACACTCATATACCCATACACTCATATACCCATACACTAATATACCTATACACCCATATACCCATACACTCATATACCAACATACCCATACACTAATATACCCATACACTCATATACCAACATACCCATACACCCATATACCCATACACCCATATACCCATACACCCATATACCCATACACTCATATACCCATACACCCATATACCCATACACTAATATACCCATACACTCATATACCAACATACCCATACACCCATATACCCATACACCCATATACCCATACACCCATATACCCATACACCCATATACCAACATACCCATACACCCATATACCCATACACCCATATACCAACATACCCATACACTAATATACCCATACACCCATATATCCATACACTAATATACCCATACACTCATATACCAACATACCCATATACCCATACACTCATATACCCATACACCCATATACCCATACACCCATATACCCATACACTCATATACCCATACACCCATATATCCATACACTAATATACCCATACACCCATATACCCATACACCCATATACCCATACACTCATATACCCATACACCCATATACCCATACACTAATATACCCATACACTTATATACCAACATACCCATACACCCATATACCCATACACCCATATACCAACATACCCATACACCCATATACCCATACACCCATATACCAACATACCCATACACTAATATACCCATACACTAATATACCAACATACCCATACACCCATATACCAACATACCCATACACCCATATACCCATACACCCATATACCAACATACCCATACACTAATATACCCATACACTCATATACCAACATACCCATACACTCATATACCCATACACCCATATACCCATACACTCATATACCCATACACTCATATACCCATACACTCATATACCCATACACTCATATACCCATACACCCATATACCCATACACTCATATACCCATACACTCATATACCCATACACTCATATACCCATACACTCATATACCCATACACTCATATACCCATACACCCATATACCCATACACTCATATACCCATACACTCATATACCCATACACTCATATACCCATACACTCATATACCCATACACCCATATACCCATACACTAATATACCCATACACTCATATACCCATACACTAATATACCCATACACTCATATACCAACATACCCATACACCCATATACCCATACACTCATATACCCATACACTAACATACCCATACACTCATATACCCATACACCCATATACCCATACACTAATATACCCATACACTAATATACCCATACACTCATATACCCATACACCCATATACCCATACACTAATATACCCATACACTAATATACCCATACACTCATATACCAACATACCCATACACCCATATACCCATACACTCATATACCCATACACTAACATACCCATACACCCATATACCTATACACTCATATACCCATACACTCATATACCCATACACTCATATACCCATACACTCATATACCAACATACCCATACACTCATATACCCATACACTCATATACCCATACACTCATATACCCATACACTAATATACCCATACACTCATATACCAACATACCCATACACCCATATACCCATACACTCATATACCCATACACTCATATACCCATACACTCATATACCCATACACCCATATACCCATACACTAATATACCCATACACTCATATACCAACATACCCATACACCCATATACCCATACACTCATATACCCATACACTCATATACCCATACACTCATATACCCATACACTAATATACCCATACACTAATATACCCATACACTCATATACCAACATACCCATACACCCATATACCCATACACTCATATACCCATACACTAACATACCCATACACCCATATACCTATACACTCATATACCCATACACTCATATACCCATACACTCATATACCCATACACTCATATACCAACATACCCATACACTCATATACCCATACACTCATATACCCATACACTCATATACCCATACACTCATATACCCATACACTAATATACCCATACACTCATATACCAACATACCCATACACCCATATACCCATACACTCATATGCCCATACACTCATATACCCATACACTCATATACCCATACACCCATATACCCATACACTCATATACCCATACACTCATATACCCATACACTCATATACCCATACACTCATATACCCATACACCCATATACCCATACACTCATATACCCATACACTCATATACCCATACACCCATATACCCATACACTCATATACCCATACACTCATATACCCATACACTCATATACCCATACACTCATATACCAACATACCCATACACCCATATACCCATACACTCATATACCCATACACTCATATACCCATACACTCATATACCAACATACCCATACACCCATATACCCATACACTCATATACCCATACACTCATATACCAACATACCCATACACCCATATACCCATACACTCATATACCCATACACTCATATACCCATACACTCATATACCCATACACTCATATACCCATACACTCATATACCCATACACTCATATACCCATACACTCATATACCCATACACTCATATACCAACATACCCATACACCCATATACCCATACACTCATATACCCATACACTCATATACCCATACACTCATATACCCATACACTCATATACCCATACACTCATATACCAACATACCCATACACCCATATACCCATACACTCATATACCCATACACTCATATACCCATACACTCATATACCCATACACTCATATACCAACATACCCATACACCCATATACCCATACACTCATATACCCATACACTCATATACCCATACACTCATATACCAACATACCCATACACCCATATACCCATACACTCATATACCCATACACTCATATACCAACATACCCATACACCCATATACCCATACACTCATATACCCATACACTCATATACCCATACACTCATATACCCATACACTCATATACCCATACACTCATATACCAACATACCCATACACCCATATACCCATACACTCATATACCTATACACCCATATACCCATACACTAATATACCCATACACTCATATACCAATATATTAATACATCCATATACCAATATACTCATACACCTATATACCATCTCAGAACCAAAGATCCACAGCTGAGCCAAAACAGGTACACACCCATATACTCATACATGAAATGTTTCTAACTGTTGTTTGTCTCGCTGCCTCAAAGTGCTGTTAGCCAATCAGAGGTGATATGTATGAATATTCATGAGCAGTATTAAAAAAATAAAAACGAGACAAAATTAACTGACATTTTCGTCAACGAATAAAAACGAGACGAAAATGGCAGGGATGACTTCCAATCAGAACTGATTTAGTTCTGGAAGAGATCCAATCAGTACCCGTCTCTTTTGCAGCAGCGGGAGGACAGACTCGCCTAAACTGTAGTTACCTACACCCTTTACATTTTACTTGACTAAATTTACGGTAATTATGTCGACTGAAACTAGACTAAAACTAAAAACAACTCAGATGACTAAATTATGACTAAAACTAAATGCCATTTTCGTCACTAGACTATGACTAAAACTAAATCAAAATTTGTTGTCAAAATTAACACTGATTAGCGGTGAGCTAGCTAACATTTATTATTATTTTTATTATTATATATTTATTATTTGTGTGGTTTGTCTGTGTAGCTCCAGGTCAGAAGATGGTGCTGCGTATGGTGGTGGTGGATCCGGAGGTGGTGTTCGTGGCGAATCTGATGAAGGCGGATGCTCCGGCTCTGGTTGCTTCTTTTCAGTGTGATTTCAGGTTCGACTCTCAGGAGGAGACTCAGCTCATGAAGGCCAACGTGAAGGACTTCAAAGTTCTGGCCTGTCCCTTTATCAGGACCAAGGACAACCAGGCCGTCACCACCGTACGTACACCACAGATACACAAGACCAGGGCATAAAGAGCTGACACTGCGATTGGGAGATCTTTGATACGAATCCCGGTCATGCAGCTTGCCGTCAGCTGCCGGAGCCCCGAGAGAGCACAACTGGTCTTGTTCTCTCTGAGTGGGGAGATGGCAATTGAAACAAATCAAATTGGGACCTGTAGAGGTGAAGAGGAGAATAAGTAGAGGTGTAGAGATGAGGAGGTAGAAATGAAGAAATAGAGCTGAGGAAATAGAGGTGTAGAGGTCTAAAGGTACAGCTGAAGAGGTGTAGAGGTAAAGGTAGAGGTGAAGAGGTAAAGAGATAAAGGTGTAGATGTAGAGGTGAAGAGGTAGAGGCAAAGAGGTAAATGTGTAGAGGTGAAGAGGATGAGGTGTAGATGTAGAGGTGTAAAGGTAGAGAAGTGAAGACGTAGAGGGTTAGAAGTAGAGGTGAAGAGGTAAAGTTGTAGATATAGAGGTGAAGAATTACATGTGTTTATGTAGAGATAAAGAGGTAGAGATGGAGTGATAGCTGTGTAGAGGTGAAGAGGAAGAGATGTAGATGTAGAGGTGTAAAGGTAGAGAAGTAAAGACGTAGAGGGTTAGAAGTAGAGCTGAAGAAGTAAAGTTGTAGATATAGAGATGAAGAATTAGATGTGTTTATGTAGAGATAAAGGGGTAGAGGTGGAGTGAGGTGAAGAGGTAGAGCTGTAGACGTGAAGAGGTAGAGCTGCAGAGGTGAAGAGGTAGAGATGTAGAGGTGAAGAGATGTAGAGGTGAAGAAGTAAAATTGTAGAGGAGAGGAGGTAGAGATGAAGAGGTGAAGAGGTAGAGCTGTAGAGGGGAAGAGATAGAAATGTAGAGGTGAAAAAGTAAAGGGTAGAGGTGAAGAGGTAGAGCTGTGGAGGTGAAGAAGTAAGAGGTGAGGAGGTAACGATGAAGAGGTAGAGGTGTTTAGGTAAAGATGAGGTAGAGGTATTTAGGTAAAGATGAGGTAGAGGTGTTTAGGTAAAGGTGAAGTAGAGGTGTTTAGGTAAAGGTGAGGTAGAGGTGTTTAGGTAAAGATGAGGTAGAGGTATTTAGGTAAAGATGAGGTAGAGGTATTTAGGTAAAAATGAGGTAGAGGTGTTTAGGTAAAGATGAGGTAGAGGTATTTAGGTAAAGATGAGGTAGAGGTATTTAGGTAAAAATGAGGTAGAGGTGTTTAGGTAAAGGTGAAGTAGAGGTGTTTAGGTAAAGATGAGGTAGAGGTGTTTAGGTAGACATGAAGGGGTAGAGGTGTTTAGGTTAAGATGAGATAGAGGTGTTTAGGTAAAGATGAGGTAGAGGTGTTTAGGTAAAGATGAGATAGAGGTGTTTAGGTACACATGAAGGGGTAGAGGTGTTTAGGTGAAGATGAGGTAGAGGTGTTTAGGTGAAGATGAGGTAGAGGTGTTTAGGTGAAGATGAGGTAGAGGTGTTTAGGTAAAGATGAGGTAGAGGTGTTTAGGTAAAGATGAGGTAGAGGTGTTTAGGTAGACATGAAGGGGTAGAGGTGTTTAGGTTAAGATGAGATAGAGGTGTTTAGGTAAAGATGAGGTAGAGGTGTTTAGGTAAAGATGAGATAGAGGTGTTTAGGTAGACATGAAGGGGTAGAGGTGTTTAGGTAAAGATGAGGTAGAGGTGTTTAGGTGAAGATGAGGTAGAGGTGTTTAGGTGAAGATGAGGTAGAGGTGTTTAGGTAAAGATGAGGTAGAGGTGTTTAGGTAAAGATGAGGTAGAGGTGTTTAGGTAAAGATGAGGTAGAGGTGTTTAGGTAGACATGAAGGGGTAGAGGTGTTTAGGTTAAGATGAGATAGAGGTGTTTAGGTAAAGATGAGGTAGAGGTGTTTAGGTAAAGATGAGATAGAGGTGTTTAGGTAGACATGAAGGGGTAGAGGTGTTTAGGTAAAGATGAGGTAGAGGTGTTTAGGTGAAGATGAGGTAGAGGTGTTTAGGTGAAGATGAGGTAGAGGTGTTTAGGTAAAGATGAGGTAGAGGTGTTTAGGTAAAGATGAGGTAGAGGTGTTTAGGTGAAGATGAGGTAGAGGTGTTTAGGTAAAGATGAGGTAGAGGTGTTTAGGTAAAGGTGAAGTAGAGGTGTTTAGGTAAAGGTGAGGTAGAGGTGTTTAGGTAAAGATGAGGTAGAGGTATTTAGGTAAAGAGGAGGTAGAGGTATTTAGGTAAAAATGAGG
Organism: Astyanax mexicanus; assembly: GCF_023375975.1. Classification (NCBI taxonomy): domain Eukaryota; kingdom Metazoa; phylum Chordata; class Actinopteri; order Characiformes; family Acestrorhamphidae; genus Astyanax; species Astyanax mexicanus. The sequence goes on from NW_026040053.1 coordinate 428,579, forward strand.
TAGAGGTGTTTAGGTAAAGATGAGGTAGAGGTATTTAGGTAAAGATGAGGTAGAGGTATTTAGGTAAAAATGAGGTAGAGGTGTTTAGGTAAAGGTGAAGTAGAGGTGTTTAGGTAAAGATGAGGTAGAGGTGTTTAGGTAGACATGAAGGGGTAGAGGTGTTTAGGTTAAGATGAGATAGAGGTGTTTAGGTAAAGATGAGGTAGAGGTGTTTAGGTAAAGATGAGATAGAGGTGTTTAGGTAAAGGTGAGGTAGAGGTGTTTAGGTAAAGATGAGGTAGAGGTATTTAGGTAAAGATGAGGTAGAGGTATTTAGGTAAAAATGAGGTAGAGGTGTTTAGGTAAAGATGAGGTAGAGGTATTTAGGTAAAGATGAGGTAGAGGTATTTAGGTAAAAATGAGGTAGAGGTGTTTAGGTAAAGGTGAAGTAGAGGTGTTTAGGTAAAGATGAGGTAGAGGTGTTTAGGTAGACATGAAGGGGTAGAGGTGTTTAGGTTAAGATGAGATAGAGGTGTTTAGGTAAAGATGAGGTAGAGGTGTTTAGGTAAAGATGAGATAGAGGTGTTTAGGTACACATGAAGGGGTAGAGGTGTTTAGGTGAAGATGAGGTAGAGGTGTTTAGGTGAAGATGAGGTAGAGGTGTTTAGGTGAAGATGAGGTAGAGGTGTTTAGGTAAAGATGAGGTAGAGGTGTTTAGGTAGACATGAAGGGGTAGAGGTGTTTAGGTTAAGATGAGATAGAGGTGTTTAGGTAAAGATGAGGTAGAGGTGTTTAGGTAAAGATGAGATAGAGGTGTTTAGGTAGACATGAAGGGGTAGAGGTGTTTAGGTAAAGATGAGGTAGAGGTGTTTAGGTGAAGATGAGGTAGAGGTGTTTAGGTGAAGATGAGGTAGAGGTGTTTAGGTAAAGATGAGGTAGAGGTGTTTAGGTAAAGATGAGGTAGAGGTGTTTAGGTAAAGATGAGGTAGAGGTGTTTAGGTAGACATGAAGGGGTAGAGGTGTTTAGGTTAAGATGAGATAGAGGTGTTTAGGTAAAGATGAGGTAGAGGTGTTTAGGTAAAGATGAGATAGAGGTGTTTAGGTAGACATGAAGGGGTAGAGGTGTTTAGGTAAAGATGAGGTAGAGGTGTTTAGGTGAAGATGAGGTAGAGGTGTTTAGGTGAAGATGAGGTAGAGGTGTTTAGGTAAAGATGAGGTAGAGGTGTTTAGGTAAAGATGAGGTAGAGGTGTTTAGGTGAAGATGAGGTAGAGGTGTTTAGGTAAAGATGAGGTAGAGGTGTTTAGGTGAAGATGAGGTAGAGGTGTTTAGGTGAAGATGAGGTAGAGGTGTTTAGGTAGACAAGGGGTAAAGGTGACGAGATGGAGGGGTAGAGGTTAAGATGTAGAGGTGAGGAGATGTAGAGATGAAGAGGGTAGAGGTTTAGAAGTAGAGATGTAGAGGTAGTAAACTGATAAACAGATGTACAGGTTAATTTTTGATACTCTTTTTTTATCAGATGTAAATGTAAAAAGTAATTTTAAATCACTAAAATGTGCACGTGTTTCTGCTGCAGGTTCTGAGGCCGTGCTCGGTGGTTCTGGAGACGAGGATGTCGGACAGTTCTCCTCTCACCGGCTCTGTAACCGTGGAGGAAGTGATTATAAAAGTGAGAATCTCTGTTTTACTTTTATTTCTTTTTATTTTTAAGAGAATCTATTTAGGGAAGACGATCTGTTATGGAGACTCAGATAATCACTGAGAATTCAGACCTGTAGAGGAAATAATTCATATTTATGACAAAAAAGATCCCTCCTGTTACTGAAACTCACTCCTGTTACTGGAACTAATTCCTATTACTGTTATTGGAACTCACTCCTGTTACTGGCACTCACTCCTGTTACTGGAACTAATTCCTGTTACTGAAACTCACTCCTGTTACTCAAACTCACTCCTGTTACTGGAACTCAATCCTGTTACTGGAACTCACTCCTGTTACTGGAACTAATTCCTGTTACTGAAACTCACTCCTGTTACTGAAACTCATTCCTATTACTGTTACTGAAACTCACTCCTGTTACTGAAACCTCTCACTCACTCCTGTTACATATTAAAGACTAAGTGTCCTGACCTCTCTTCTCCTCTCCTGCTGTACCGTTTGCTCTCCTCTTTCTTTCCCTCCGTTCCTCAGGTCTCCCCCATCATCCTGAACACGGTTCTGACCATTACCGCGGCGATGACCCCGCGAGCGCCGGAGGAGCGCGGCACGGCGGCGGCGCCGGAGACGCTGAGCTCTCTGTGGAGCATGAGGAACATCTACACCTGTAACTACTGGTTCCTGGGGGTGGAGACGGCGGCGGAGGTGACGGAGAGCTTCTGCGAGGTGGATGGAGGGAAGGAGGGCGAGAGCTTCAGGGCGGAGGTGAAGGTGGTGCAGGTCACCCTGGAGTCCGGCCAAGGTCACCGCACCATCCCCCTGCTGCTCGCCGAGTCCTCCATCACCGCCTGCGCCCGCAACTGGTCCTCCACCCTCAGCCTCGCCGCAGATATCACACTCGAGGTGTGTAGAGAGTGTGTGTGCAGTGTGTAGTGTGTGTATAGTGTGTGTGTGCATTGTGTATGTATAATGTGTGTCTATGATATGTTTATATAGTGTGTGTATAGTGTGTGTATAGTGTAGTGTGTGTATAGTGTGTGTACAGTGTAGTGTGTGTGTGTATAGTGTGTGTATAGTGTGTGTATAGTGTAGTGTGTGTATTTTGTGTGTACAGTGTGTGTGTGTATAGTGGTTGTGTATAGTGTGTGTATAGTGTAGTGTGTGTGTGTATAGTGTGTGTATAGTGTAGTGTGTGTATAGTGTAGTGTGTGTATTTTGTGTGTACAGTGTGTGTGTGTGTATAGTGGTTGTGTATAGTGTGTGTATAGTGTAGTGTGTGTGTGTGTATAGTGTGTGTATAGTGTGTGTATAGTGTAGTGTGTGTATAGTGTGTGTATAGTGTGTGTATAGTGTGTGTATAGTTTGTGTACAGTGTGTGTGTGTATAGTGTGTGTATAGTGTAGTGTGTGTATAGTGTGTGTACAGTGTGTGTACAGTGTGTGTGTTTGTATAGTGTGTGTATAGTGTGTGTATAGTGTAGTGTGTGTATAGTGTAGTGTGTGTATAGTGTGTGTATAGTGTGTGTGTGTATAGTGTGTGTATAGTGTGTGTTTAGTGTAGTGTGTGTATAGTGTAGTGTGTGTATAGTGTGTGTACAGTGTGTGTGTGTATAGTGTGTGTATAGTGTGTGTATAGTGTAGTGTGTGTATATAGTGTGTGTATAGTGTGTGTATAGTGTAGTGTGTGTGTATAGTGTAGTGTGTGTATAGTGTGTGTACAGTGTGTGTGTATATAGTGTGTGTACAGTGTGTGTGTGTATAGTGTGTGTATAGTGTGTGTATAGTGTAGTGTGTGTGTATAGTGTAGTGTGTGTGTATAGTGTGTGTACAGTGTGTGTATAGTGTGTGTATAGTATAGTGTGTGTATAGTGTAGTGTGTGTATAGTGTAGTGTGTGTATAGTGTAGTGTGTGTATAGTGTAGTGTGTGTATAGTGTGTGTACAGTGTGTGTGTGTGTGTATAGTGTGTGTATAGTGTGTGTATAGTGTAGTGTGTGTATATAGTGTGTGTATAGTGTGTGTATAGTGTAGTGTGTGTATAGTGTAGTGTGTGTATAGTGTGTGTACAGTGTGTGTGTTTATAGTGTGTGTATAGTGTGTGTATAGTGTAGTGTGTGTATATAGTGTGTATATAGTGTGTGTATAGTGTGTGTACAGTGTGTGTGTGTATAGTGTGTGTATAGTGTAGTGTGTGTATAGTGTAGTGTGTATAGTGTGTGTACAGTGTGTGTGTATATAGTGTGTGTACAGTGTGTGTATAGTGTAGTGTGTGTATAGTGTAGTGTGTGTACAGTGTGTGTGTGTATAGTGTGTGTATAGTGTGTGTACAGTGTGTGTGTGTATAGTGTGTGTATAGTGTGTGTATAGTGTAGTGTGTGTATAGTGTAGTGTGTGTATAGTGTGTGTGTATAGTGTGTGTACAGTGTGTGTTTAGTGTAGTGTGTGTATATAGTGTGTGTATAGTGTGTGTATAGTGTAGTGTGTGTATAGTGTGTGTACAGTGTGTGTGTGTGTATAGTGTGTGTATAGTGTGTGTATAGTGTAGTGTGTGTATAGTGTAGTGTGTGTATAGTGTAGTGTGTGTAAAGTGTAGTGTGTGTATAGTGTGTGTATAGTGTGTGTACAGTGTGTGTGTGTATAGTGTGTGTATAGTGTAGTGTGTGTATAGTGTGTGTACTGTGTGTGTGTGTATAGTGTAGTGTGTGTATAGTGTGTGTACTGTGTGTGTGTATAGTGGTTGTGTATAGTGTGTGTGTATATAGTGTGTGTATAGGGTAGTGTGTGTACAGTGTGTGTGTATAGTGGTTGTGTATAGTGTGTGTATAGTGTGTGTGTGTGTGTGTGTGTGTGTGTGTGTGTAGTGTGTGTATTGTGTGTATACTGTGTATTTAGTGTGTGTGTATATAGTGTATATAGTGTGTATAGTGTGTGTATACTGTGTATATAGTGTGTGTATAGTGTAGTGTGTATATAGTGTGTATATAGTGTGTGTATAGTGTGTGTGTACAGTGTGTGTGTATAGTGTGTGTATATAGTGTGTATAGTGTGTGTATACTGTGTATATAGTGTGTGTATAGTGTAGTGTGTATATAGTGTGTATATAGTGTGTGTATAGTGTGTGTGTACAGTGTGTGTGTATAGTGGTTGTGTATAGTGTGTGTGTATATAGTGTGTATAGTGTGTGTATACTGTGTATATAGTGTGTGTGTATATAGTGTGTGTATAGTGTAGTGTGTATATAGTGTGTATATAGTGTGTGTATAGTGTGTGTGTACAGTGTGTGTGTATAGTGGTTGTGTATAGTGTGTGTGTATATAGTGTGTATAGTGTGTGTATACTGTGTATATAGTGTGTGTGTATATAGTGTGTGTATAGTGTAGTGTGTATATAGTGTGTGTATAGTGTAGTGTGTATATAGTGTGTATATAGTGTGTGTATAGTGTGTGTATAGTGTGTGTGTACAGTGTGTGTATAGTGTGTGTATAGTGTGTGTGTATATAGTGTGTATAGTGTGTGTATACTGTGTATATAGTGTGTGTGTATAGTGTAGTGTGTATATAGTGTGTGTATAGTGTGTGTATAGTGTAGTGTGTATATAGTGTGTGTACAGTGTGTGTGTATAGTGGTTGTGTATAGTGGTTGTGTATAGTGTGTGTATACTGTGTATATAGTGTGTGTGTATAGTGTGTGTGTATAGTGGTTGTGTATAGTGTGTGTGTATATAGTGTGTATAGTGTGTGTATACTGTGTATATAGTGTGTATATAGTGTGTGTATATAGTGTGTGTATATAGTGTGTGTATATAGTGTGTGTATATAGTGTGTGTATATAGTGTGTGTGTATATAGTGTGTGTATATAGTGTGTGTATATAGTGTGTGTATATAGTGTGTGTATATAGTGTGTGTATATAGTGTGTGTGTATATAGTGTGTGTATATAGTGTGTGTATATAGTGTGTGTGTATATAGTGTGTGTGTATATAGTGTGTGTGTATATAGTGTGTGTATATAGTGTGTGTGTTAGTGTCACTCACTCCTGTTACTTTTTGTGTTTTGAGTAACAGAACTGAGAGTCAGTAACAGGAGTGTAAATGTTGCTTGTGTATATGATTCGTTGTACAGCCATAATGTGAATCAGTAATGTTCATTCCATTAAGTGTGTGTCTGTGTGTGTGATGTGTGTGTGTGTTTTATGTGTGTGTGTGTGTGTGTGTGTGTAATGTGTGTGTGTGTGTGTGTGTGTGTGATGTGTAATGTGTGTGTGTGTGTGTGTGTGTGTGTAATGTGTGTGTGTGTGTGTGTGTGATGTGTAATGTGTGTGTGTAATGTGTGTGTGTGTGTGTGTGATGTGTAATGTGTGTGTGTGTGTGTGTGTGTGTGTGATGTGTAATGTGTGTGTGTGATGTGTTTTATGTGTGTGTGTGTGTGTGTGTGTGTGTGTGTAATGTGTGTGTGTGTGTGTGTGTGATGTGTAATGTGTGTGTGTGTGTGTGTGTGTGTGTGTGTAATGTGTGTGTGTGTGTGTGTGATGTGTAATGTGTGTGTGTGTGTGTGTGTGTGTGTGTGTAATGTGTGTGTGTGTGTGTGTGTGATGTGTAATGTGTGTGTGTGTGTGTGTGTGTGATGTGTAATGTGTGTGTGTGTGTGTGTGTGATGTGTAATGTGTGTGTGTGATGTGTAATGTGTGTGTGTGATGTGTAATGTGTGTGTGTGTGTGTGTGTGTAATGTGTGTGTGTGTGTGTGTGTGATGTGTAATGTGTGTGTGTGTGTGTGTGATGTGTAATGTGTGTGTGTGTGTGTGTGTGTGTGTAATGTGTGTGTGTGTGTGTGTGTGATGTGTAATGTGTGTGTGTGTGTGTGTGTGTGATGTGTAATGTGTGTGTGTGTGTGTGTGTGTGTGTGTGTGTGTGTGTGTAATGTGTGTGTGTGTGTGTGTGTGATGTGTAATGTGTGTGTGTGTGTGTGTGTGTGTGTAATGTGTGTGTGTGTGTGTGTGATGTGTAATGTGTGTGTGTAATGTGTGTGTGTGTGTGTGTGTGATGTGTAATGTGTGTGTGTAATGTGTGTGTGTGTGTGTGTGTGATGTGTAATGTGTGTGTGTGTGTGTGTGTGTGTAATGTGTGTGTGTGTGTGTGTGTGTGTAATGTGTGTGTGTGTGTGTGTATGTGTGTGTGTGTGTGTGTGTGTGTGTGTGTGTAATGTGTGTGTGTAATGTGTGATGTGTGTGTGTAATGTGTGTGTGTGTGTGTGATGTGTGTGTGTGTGTGTGTGATGTGTAATGTGTGTGTGTGTGTGTGTGTGATGTGTGTGTGTGTGTGTGATGTGTGTGTGTGTGTGTGTGTGTGTGTGTGTAATGTGTGTGTGTGTGTGTGTGTGTGTGTGTGTGTAATGTGTGTGTGTGTGTGTGATGTGTGTGTGTGTGTGTGTGATGTGTAATGTGTGTGTGTAATGTGTGTGTGTGATGTGTAATGTGTGTGTGTGTGTGTGTGTGTGTGTGTGTAATGTGTGTGTGTGTGTGTGTGTGTGTGTGTGTGTAATGTGTGTGTGTGTGTGTGTGTGTGTGTGTGTAATGTGTGTGTGTGTGTGTGTGTGTGTGTGTGTAATGTGTGTGTGTGTGTGTGATGTGTGTGTGTGTGTGTGTGATGTGTAATGTGTGTGTGTAATGTGTGTGTGTGATGTGTAATGTGTGTGTGTGTGTGTGTGTGTGTGTGTGTGTGTGTGTGTGATGTGTAATGTGTGTGTGTGTGTGTGTGTAATGTGTGTGTGTGTGTGTGTGTGATGTGTAATGTGTGTGTGTGTGTGTGTGTGATGTGTAATGTGTGTGTGTGATGTGTTTTATGTGTGTGTGTGTGTGTGTAATGTGTGTGTGTGATGTGTAATGTGTGTGTGTGTGTGTGTGTGTGTGTGTGTAATGTGTGTGTGTGTGTGTGTGTGTGTGTGTGTGTGTGTAATGTGTGTGTGTGTGTGTGATGTGTGTGTGTAATGTGTGTGTGTGTGTGTGATGTGTGTGTGTGTGTGTGTGTGTGTGTGTAATGTGTGTGTGATGTGTGTGTAATGTGTGTGTGTGTGATGTGTGTGTGTGTGTGTGATGTGTGTGTGTGTGTGTGTGTGTGTGTGTAATGTGTGTGTGTGTGTGTGATGTGTGTGTAATGTGTGTGTGTGATGTGTGTGTGTAATGTGTGTGTGTGTGATGTGTGTGTAATGTGTGTGTGTGATGTGTGTGTGTGTTTCAGGTGAATTATTTTAATGAAGCTCATGCTGTTTGGGAGCCGCTGATTGAGAGAGTGGAGAGCGGCAAACGCAGATGGAACCTTACAGTACAGGTGAGTGCGTGTGTGTGTGTGTGTGTGTGTGTGTGTGTGTGTGTGTGTGTGTGTGTGTGCGCGTTAATTAATCAGATAATCGTTAATTAATTAAACAGATAATGTATGTTTTCAGACTGTTTTTTTTCTTTTATCAAAAAAGACTTTAATTTGTCCTTTAGTGCCTTAAATTTGTTGCATGAAAGACTCTGATAAAACTATATACAACAAAATAAAATAAATTATGGTGAAATGGTTATATATATATATATATATATATATATATATATATATATATATATATATATATATATAATGGCTTAAATATAAAAGAATCAGAACAGACAATAAAATATATTTAATAAAACAATATCTGAAAAATTATCTGGGATTTAATATGTTTAATTGCAAATAAAAGACTTCCATTAAGAAACAATATAAAATGGATTTATATAATACATAGTCTGATATGTCCTGTTCTAAACTCTACCCAACTAGAAACCTTGTATCACTTTCTTTTTGATTGCAACAGATCAAAGGAAGTATGGAATATGTTACATCAAATAAGTGATGCAATAAAAATGACTTAAGATCTAAAAGTAATAAAAAAACAGATTTTTTTTTTAAGAAAGCCTCACTGTTAAATTCCCACAGTGAAATTCTTTGGTTGATTATTTGCATAGTAAAATATAAACTATTTTTAAAAAACAAGATACTAAATTGTTATGGACGTATTAGTATTTTTAAGTTTTAAGTATTTTTAAACAGGTTATAACAGAGAACTCAAGAGGAAAATAACTATGGATATTTATTAGCAAAAAAGGTAAGCTAAGTGAACAAAACTGTAATAAAAAAAGACTTTTTTTTTTCAAAGTTAAACGAGTGCTGGATGTTAATCTACACAGATTTCTCTCCTGAAAACTCTTTATTTGGGCAAATAAAATGCTTCTATTTAACACCAAATTTCTCCAGCGCTTAGGCTGGAGCATTAGCATTAGCACTCCAGCAGTGCTAGCCGGGCTTGGCAGGGGGCTACAGTCTGTTAATACTCACCTCTGAACGAGGAAATAGTGAGTGCGGTTAGCGGCTAATGCTAATGCTGCTGCTGCTGCTCCAGCCTTAGTGCTGGAGAAACTTCAGTAAAAATGCAGCGTTATAACTGTGAAAAATATGCTAGTTGATAGTTTTTTTTATCTGATTTGATCAGCTGTGTGTGTGTGTGTGTGTGTGTGTGTGTGTGTATAGATGAAGAATAATCCGGTGAGGGAGAAGAGTCCGGTACCGGGGGATGATTTTGTGATGTTGCCAGATCCTCGCACTGCCATCAACATCTGCTCTAAAGACACCATGAACATCACCCTGTCCAAATGCTGCCTGAACGTCCTCCACAACCTCGCCCAGGTTCTCCACCCTCACACCACCCAAAACCTCCAACACACCCCTCAGCTCAACCTTCAACCAACTCACTTCTCAATTCAACTAGCATAATTTCTGGAGTTTTATCTTGTTTATCTTGGTAACAGAAAACACAGGAGCTCCACTGACTGAGTACAACCTAGACAGACGCCAACAGTCAGACGTTCATCGCTATCTCGGTAACACAGGCGCCGTGCCGAGCCGAGCGTACACCCCCACTTATTACACACACATGAACACACAGCAGCACAAACCCAACTTTTACATCAACAATAAACAGAATAGTAAATAAAATAACATTGCTGTTCCCGTAAATGAGCTGCTGGAGCTCCTTCACAGCGTCAACCAGCAGCTCAGTTTCCTCTGCTGAGAAGAGTTTGTTGAACACGTCCAGGTAGCTGCACAGTTACAATAGCAATCCACCAAAGACAGAGCTGATTGCCGAGTTGATATACTATAGCTAACCCCTGCTCTACTGCTGTTCTGCTCGAATGTTAATAGTAATTAATATATTAATGATATGTAAATTTATAATAAGTGTAATTGTTTTAATCTGTGTTTGATTGACAGGCTTTCTCCGAGGGCACCGCCTCCTCGTTTGATCACTCTCTGAAGGAGAAAGCTCCGTTCACCATCAGGAACGCTCTGGGAATCCCGCTGATCCTCCAGCACAGCGCCAACCTGCGCATCGCTGACTCCGCCTCCCGCGGAAAACTGCACCACGTGGGCGTGGCCCAGAGCGTGGATCTGGAGTATTCTATATTCGAGTCTTCAGCTCGAGGACGACTGTCCGCCCTGCAGAGACAAGAGAGCTGCCTCTTCAACCTCAGCATCGGTCTGACTCCGCCCCCTTTTAATCTGCAGCTACATCACCTGATTCATTACCTGACTCCGCCCCCTTTTAATCTGCTGCTACATCACCTAATTCATTACCTGACTCCGCCCCCTTTAATACTGCAGCTACATCACCTGATTCATTACTGATTTTAGAGTTTAGATCAGCCCAAAAAGTCAGTTTTAAACCTCATTTAAACCTCACGTTTTAGTTAAAACTGAGCCGTTTTAGTGAATATTGCTGTAAAACTGAGCTTTTTAAATAAATTTTAGCTTAAAAACTGAACTTTTCTAGTGAGTAGAGCATTAAAACAGCTTTTTCAATAAATTCTGTAGTGCGTCAAAACTGATCTTATTTTATGGTTATAAGTGTGGGCGGTGTGTGTGATTATGGTTAAGATTATGGATTTTTAAGTAAGTAGAGTGTTCAAACTGAGTTTTTTTTTTAGTAAGTATAGCATTAAAACTGATCTGTTTTGGTAAGCAGAACATTATTTTTTAGCGAGTTAAAATAGGTAGAGCATTAAAACTAATCTTGTTTAGTAAGTAAAGTGTTAAAACTGATTTTTTAAAATAGGTAGAGCATTAAAACTGATCTTTTGTAGGAAGTAGAGCATTAAAACTGAGCTTTTTCAGTGAGAAGAACTTTAAAACTGATCTTCTGTAGTAAGTATAGAGTTAAAACTGAGCTATTTCAGTAAGTGGAATGTTAAAACTGATCTTTTGTATTAAGTCGATCATCTTTTTAGTAGTTATAGTGTTAAAATCAATCTGTTTCAGTAAGTGGAATGTTAAAACTGATATTTTGTAGTCAGTAGAGCTTTAAAACTGTATAGATTTTAAATCTGATCTTTTGTAAGTGGAATGTTAAAACTGATATTTTGTTGTTAGTATAGATTTTAAGTCTTATTTTTATAGTTAGCATAGATTTTAAATCTGATTTTTTTGTAGTTAGCATAGATTTTAAGTCTGATTTTTTTTGTATAGATTTTAAGTCTGATATTTTGTAGTTAGTATAGATTTTAAGTCTGATTTTATTGTATTTAGTATAGATTTTAAGTGTTGTTGGTGTGGGTGTGTGCGCAGTGCCCGAGGGCTACAGCGAGATCTCGGGGATCCCGGTGGATAAGCCGGGCCGGCGGTTGTATAACGTGAGGAAGCCGGGGCTGGAGGAGTCGGTGTCGGTGCTGCTGCAGATTAACGCCTCCGAGGGAAATAAAGTCATCACTGTGAGATCACCACTACAGGTACAGCGTCCAATCAGATCACCTGCACAGCTCAACAGCCAATCACTGCTCTTCCTGCTAACATGTAACCATTTGTTAAATATTATTAATCTCATTTTGTGAGGAAAAGGTCAGGAGACCCCTCATCACCAGAGTATAAATATGATTATAAAGACAGTACTGATATATAAAATAGTAAAATCAGTACAGAACTGTGATAAATGTGATTTTAATGTGATTTTTCTGGTGTGTAGATTAAGAATCATTTCTCGGTTCCGTTCTCCATTCTGAAATATTCTCCGGAGCTGGGAGGACTGGTGAACGTCGGCGTCGCCGAGCCCGAAAAAGAGTCTCACGTCACGCTGGACTCCTACAGGTACAGCTTTCACCCGCGTGTGATTAGTGAGTGTAATAGTGAGTGTGATTAGTGAGTGTGATTAGTGAGTGTGATTAGTGAGTGTAAATAGTGAGTGTAAATAGTGAGTGTGATTAGTGAGTGTGATTAGTGAGTGTGATTAGTGAGTGTAAATAGTGAGTGTGATTAGTGAGTGTGATTAGTGAGTGTAAATAGTGAGTGTGATTAGTGAGTGTAATAGTGAGTGTGATTAGTGAGTGTGATTAGTGAGTGTGATTAGTGAGTGTGATTAGTGAGTGTAAATAGTGAGTGTAATAGTGAGTGTGATTAGTGAGTGTAAATAGTGAGTGTGATTAGTGAGTGTGATTAGTGAGTGTAATAGTGAGTGTGATTAGTGAGTGTGATTAGTGAGTGTAAATAGTGAGTGTGATTAGTGAGTGTAATAGTGAGTGTGATTAGTGAGTGTAATAGTGAGTGTGATTAGTGAGTGTGATTAGTGAGTGTAATAGTGAGTGTGATTAGTGAGTGTAATAGTGAGTGTGATTAGTGAGTGTAATAGTGAGTGTAAATAGTGAGTGTGATTAGTGAGTGTAAATAGTGAGTGTGATTAGTGAGTGTAAATAGTGAGTGTGATTAGTGAGTGTAATAGTGAGTGTAAATAGTGAGTGTGATTAGTGAGTGTAATAGTGAGTGTGATTAGTGAGTGTAAATAGTGAGTGTGATTAGTGAGTGTAATAGTGAGTGTGATTAGTGAGTGTAATAGTGAGTGTGATTAGTGAGTGTGATTAGTGAGTGTAAATAGTGAGTGTGATTAGTGAGTGTAAATAGTGAGTGTGATTAGTGAGTGTAAATAGTGAGTGTGATTAGTGAGTGTAATAGTGAGTGTAATAGTGAGTGTGATTAGTGAGTGTAAATAGTGAGTGTGATTAGTGAGTGTGATTAGTGAGTGTGATTAGTGAGTGTGATTAGTGAGTGTGATTAGTGAGTGTAAATAGTGAGTGTGATTAGTGAGTGTGATTAGTGAGTGTAATAGTGAGTGTGATTAGTGAGTGTAATAGTGAGTGTAATAGTGAGTGTAAATAGTGAGTGTGATTAGTGAGTGTAATAGTGAGTGTGATTAGTGAGTGTAATAGTGAGTGTGATTAGTGAGTGTGATTAGTGAGTGTGATTAGTGAGTGTAAATAGTGAGTGTGATTAGTGAGTGTAAATGGTGAGTGTGATTAGTGAGTGTAAATAGTGAGTGTGATTAGTGAGTGTAATAGTGAGTGTGATTAGTGAGTGTAAATAGTGAGTGTGATTAGTGAGTGTAAATAGTGAGTGTGATTAGTGAGTGTAATAGTGAGTGTAATAGTGAGTGTGATTAGTGAGTGTAATAGTGAGTGTGATTAGTGAGTGTAAATAGTGAGTGTGATTAGTGAGTGTAATAGTGAGTGTGATTAGTGAGTGTGATTAGTGAGTGTAAATAGTGAGTGTAAATAGTGAGTGTGATTAGTGAGTGTAAATAGTGAGTGTGATTAGTGAGTGTAAATAGTGAGTGTGATTAGTGAGTGTAAATAGTGAGTGTGATTAGTGAGTGTAATAGTGAGTGTGATTAGTGAGTGTAATAGTGAGTGTGATTAGTGAGTGTAAATAGTGAGTGTGATTAGTGAGTGTAATAGTGAGTGTGATTAGTGAGTGTGATTAGTGAGTGTAATAGTGAGTGTAATAGTGAGTGTGATTAGTGAGTGTAAATAGTGAGTGTGATTAGTGAGTGTAAATAGTGAGTGTGATTAGTGAGTGTAAATAGTGAGTGTAAATAGTGAGTGTGATTAGTGAGTGTAAATAGTGAGTGTGATTAGTGAGTGTAAATAGTGAGTGTAAATAGTGAGTGTGATTAGTGAGTGTGATTAGTGAGTGTAAATAGTGAGTGTGATTAGTGAGTGTAAATAGTGAGTGTGATTAGTGAGTGTGATTAGTGAGTGTAAATAGTGAGTGTAAATAGTGAGTGTAAATAGTGAGTGTGATTAGTGAGTGTGATTAGTGAGTGTAAATAGTGAGTGTGATTAGTGAGTGTGATTAGTGAGTGTGATTAGTGAGTGTGATTAGTGAGTGTGATTAGTGAGTCTAAATAGTGAGTGTGATTAGTGAGTGTGATTAGTGAGTGTAAATAGTGAGTGTAAATAGAGAGTTGTGTGATTAGTGTTTGTGTGTGTGTAATTAGAGTATACGTAATTATAGTATGCGTAATTTGAGTATGCGTAATTAAATGCACAATTTGGGTGTGAATAACGTGTGTGAGTAATTTAAATATGTTATTAGAGTATGTGTAATTAAAGTTAGTGAAATTTATGTGTGCATTATTTGAGTCTGTGTAATTATAGTGTGCATAATTACAGTATTTGTAACTAGAATATATGTAATTGATGTGTATAATTAGTTTGCGTAACTAGTGTGTAATTATAGTGTGTGTAATTTTAGTGTTTGTAATGATAGTGTGTGTATTTATAGTATGTAATTTGTGTATGTGTAATTTCAGTATGTGTAATTGATATGTGTGTAACTATAGTGTGTAATTTTAGTATCTGTAATTTGAGTATGTGTAATTGATGTGTGTGTAATTATACTGTGTGTGTGGTTTGTGCTGCAGGTGTCAGTTGTTCGTACTGCCGGTCGGTTGTTTGGAGGGTCAGTACCGTCAGTCGACGAAGTGCATCGCGTGGAAGGAGCAGGTTCACGTGAGTTCGGAGGTTCGCTCGGTGCTGCAGTGCCCGGCGCACGACAGCAGCTTCCTGCCGCTGGTGGTAAACACGCTCGCCGTGCCGGACGACCTGAGCCACATCACCAGCCACGGCGAGGGAGACTGGGACCCCGCCTACGTCATCCACCTCCACCCGCCGGTGACCGTCAGGAACCTGCTGCCCTACTCCATCCGCTACCTGCTGGAGGTACCAAACAACTGCTCTATTCTACTGTACACTGCTCTATTCTACTGTACACCGCTCTACTCTACTGTACACCGCTCTACTCTACTGTACACCGCTCTACTCTACTGTACCACTTCTCTATTTAACTGTTCACTGCTCTATTTAACTGTTCACTGCTCTATTCTACTGTACACCGCTCTACTCTACTGTACCACTGCTCTATTCTACTGTACACCGCTCTACTCTACTGTACACCACTCTACTCTACTGTACCACTTCTCTATTTAACTGTTCACTGCTCTATTCTACTGTACACCGCTCTACTCTACTGTACACCGCTCTACTCTACTGTACAACGCTCTACTCTACTGTACCACTTCTCTATTTAACTGTTCACTGCTCTATTCTACTGTACATTGCTCTATTCTACAGCACACTGCTCTATTCTTCTGTACACCGCTCTACTCTACTGTACCACTGCTCTATTCTACTGTACACTACTCTACTGTACACCGCTCTACTCTACTGTACACCGCTCTACTCTACTGTACCACTTCTCTATTTAACTGTTCACTGCTCTATTCTACTGTACACCGCTCTACTCTACTGTACACCGCTCTACTCTACTGTACACCGCTTTACTCTACTGTACCACTTCTCTATTTAACTGTTCACTGCTCTATTTAACTGTTCACTGCTCTATTCTACTGTACACCGCTCTACTCTACTGTACCACTGCTCTATTCTACTGTACACCGCTCTACTCTACTGTACACCACTCTACTCTACTGTACCACTTCTCTATTTAACTGTTCACTGCTCTATTCTACTGTACACCGCTCTACTCTACTGTACACCGCTCTACTCTACTGTACACTACTCTACTGTACACCGCTCTACTCTACTGTACACCGCTCTACTCTACTGTACCACTTCTCTATTTAACTGTTCACTGCTCTATTCTACTGTACATTGCTCTACTCTACAGCACACTGCTCTATTCTTCTGTACACCGCTCTACTCTACTGTACCACTGCTCTATTCTACTGTACACCGCTCTAATCTACTGTACCACTTCTCTATTTAACTGTTCACTGCTCTATTCTACTGTACACCGCTCTACTCTACTGTACCACTGCTCTATTCTACTGTACACCGCTCTACTCTACTGTACACCACTCTACTCTACTGTACCACTTCTCTATTTAACTGTTCACTGCTCTATTCTACTGTACACCGCTCTACTCTACTGTACACCGCTCTACTCTACTGTACACCGCTCTACTCTACTGTACCACTTCTCTATTTAACTGTTCACTGCTCTATTCTACTGTACATTGCTCTACTCTACAGCACACTGCTCTATTCTTCTGTACACCGCTCTACTCTATTGTACCACTGCTCTATTCTACTGTACACCGCTCTAATCTACTGTACCACTTCTCTATTTAACTGTTCACTGCTCTATTCTACTGTACACCGCTCTACTCTACTGTACCACTGCTCTATTCTACTGTACACCGCTCTACTCTACTGTACACCACTCTACTCTACTGTACCACTTCTCTATTTAACTGTTCACTGCTCTATTCTACTGTACACCGCTCTACTCTACTGTACACCGCTCTACTCTACTGTACAACGCTCTACTCTACTGTACCACTTCTCTATTTAACTGTTCACTGCTCTATTCTACTGTACATTGCTCTATTCTACAGCACACTGCTCTATTCTTCTGTACACCGCTCTACTCTACTGTACCACTGCTCTATTCTACTGTACACCGCTCTACTCTACTGTACACCGCTCTACTCTACTGTACACCGCTCTACTCTACTGTACCACTTCTCTATTTAACTGTTCACTGCTCTATTCTACTGTACACCGCTCTACTCTACTGTACACCGCTCTACTCTACTGTACACCGCTCTACTCTACTGTACCACTTCTCTATTTAACTGTTCACTGCTCTATTCTACTGTACATTGCTCTACTCTACTGTACCCCTGTTCTATTCTAGTGTACACTGCTCTATTCTACTGTACACTACTTTATTCTACACTCTACATTGCTCTACTTTACACTACCCTCACTCTACTCTCGCTCTAAATCGTGTTACCTCACCTTTACTTCACTCTACTTCACTCTACCTCACTCTACATCACTGTACCTCACTCTGCTTCACTCTAACCTCACTCTACCCTCATTCTACTCTACTCTACCTCACTGTACTTCACTCTACCTCACTCTTCATCACTGTACCTCACTCTGCTTCACTCTAACCTCACTCTACCCTCATTCTACTCTACTCTACCTCACTGTACTTCACTCTACCTCACTCTTCATCACTGTACCTCACTCTGCTTCACTCTAACCTCACTCTACCCTCATTCTACTCTACTCTACCATCACTATACTTCACTCTACCTCACTTTATTTCACTCTAACCTCACTCTACCTCACTCTTCTTCATTCTACTATGTCATGTGATCTGATTACAGTCTGCAGTGTGTAGAGCTCCCTCTGTTGGTGATTATGTGGATTGCAGTTTTATTTTTTGGTGTGTTATTGTGAGATATTAAATCTCTCTTTTTCTGGCTGTGTGTTTCTCAGGGTTCTGCTGAGTTCCAGGAGCTGCAGGAGGGCGGCACGGCGGACGTCCTGAACGCTTCCATCAGCGGGGAGATCATGGAGCTGGTGCTGGTGAAGTATCAGGGCCGGAACTGGAACAGCCACGTGAAGATCCGCCCGGACGTCCCCGAGTTCTTCCCCGTCTGCTTCACCAGCGACAGCAGTGAGCAGCTCACCGTGGACGTGTGCCTGCACGTGTCCCGCGCCGCCGGCAGGATGGTCCTGTCCGTCTTCAGCCCCTACTGGATCATCAACAAGACGTCCCGCGTCCTGCAGTACCGAGCGGAGGACACCTACGTCAAACATCCCTCAGACTTCAGAGACGTCATCCTGTTCTCCTTCAGGAAGAAGAACATTTTCAGCAAGAACAAAGTGAGTCCAGCTATACAGCCTGATACGATATATTACATTTCAGCAGCTGATTCCTCCTTTATCTCATTTTATAAACATGTCCAGGTTGAGACATTAGTAATTCTATATCAATATCAATATCATAAATTTACAAACTGTACTAAAGCTAGAGCATCTGAGTTCCTGTTTTTCTTTTTTCCTCATGATATGATGCTTTTTCCCCAGTCTCTTATAAACATTAGAGGAAAGATAAATTAGAATTAAATAACTAAATCTATTATCAAGCAAATGTACTACAGAGTACATGTTACTGCACTTAGAATCCTGTAATTTACCCAAAAATCATCAGAGCTCCTTATAATTCGGTGCTCCTTATGTATGAATTCTATCAGTCAGGTATTAAGGAGCAGTTTAGTTCTCCAGCACAGAGACTGGAGCAGCATTAGCATTAGCCGCTAACTGTTATTTCCCTGTTGGAGATGAGTATATATCACTAATATATATATATATTATATATATATATATATATATATATATATATATATATATATATATATATATATATATATATATATATATATATATAATACAATATATAAGCTACGTAGGACGGACTGCTAGCTAATTTCGCCCAGACTTACCCAAACACTCAGGGTTCCTCAGTGTAGTGCTGTTGAGTGCCATTTACTAGTGCTAACTGCAGCTAGCACTAGCGGTTAGCTGCTAATGCTAATGTTAATGCTGCTGCCCCTAGCCTTAGTGTAAGTCTGGAAATCTAATCTTACTGTTAATAAACAGAAGCACTTTACTCACCAAATAAACAGTTTTCAGGAGAGAAATCTGTGTAGATTAACATCCAGCACTCGATTAACTTTAAAAGAAAATGTTTTATTTTTAAGCATTACAGTTTTTTTTACTTAGCTTAGCTTTACAGCTTTACTGAATTAGAAGGAAAACATGGCGACGCCTCTGTTCCTTACTAGTCTTGCATAGTGCGCCTAATAATCCAGTGCACCTTATAGTGCGAAAAATACAGTAGAAGCATTATGCAGAATATTAAGCTCAGTAATTTTGAGAAGGGGCATCAGATCTGGATCAAGGACCTGGATATGTATAACTCATATAACATTACAGTAGTTCAGGTGATGTTGGAGTAATGTGTGGTAATGTAATGTTATGAGTGCTGCATGTGATTAATCACATGTCTCTCTGTGTTTATAGCTGCAGCTGTGCGTCTCCACCAGCTCCTGGTCTGAAGGATTCTCTCTGGATACTGTGGGGAGTTACGGCTGCGTCCGCTGCCCCGACAAAACCATGGACTACCTGGTGAGAATCTGTAGTACCTGCAGAACGGTACTCTGAGAGGAACTCTGAGTGTATCTCTGAGTGTGGTTTTAAGTGGAACTCTGAAAGTAACTCTTGGGCGTAACTCTGAGCGTTACTCTGAGCGTTACTCTGAGCGTTACTCTGAGCGTATCTCTTGAGCGTAACTCTTGAGTGTAACTCTTGAGCCTAACTCTGTGCGTAACTCTGTGCGTAACTCTTGAGCGTAACTCTTGAGTGTAACTCTTGAGCGTAACTCTTGAGCGTAACTCTTAGCGTAACTCTTGAGCGTTACTCTTAGCGTAACTCTTAGCGTAACTCTTGAGCATAACTCTGAGCGTTACTCTGAGCGTAACTCTGAGCGTTACTCTGAGCGTTACTCTGAGCGTAACTCTTGAGCGTAACTCTTAGCGTAACTCTTGAGCCTAACTCTGAGCGTTACTCTGAGCGTATCTCTTGAGTGTAACTCTTGAGCGTAACTCTTGAGCGTAACTCTTGGGCGTAACTCTTGAGTGTAACTCTTGAGCGTTACTCTGAGCGTTACTCTGAGCGTTACTCTGAGCGTAACTCTTGAGCGTAACTCTTAGCGTAACTCTTGAGCGTAACTCTTAGCGTAACTCTTGAGCATAACTCTGAGCGTTACTCTGAGCGTAACTCTTAAGCGTAACTCTGAGCGTAACTCTTGAGCATAACTCTGAGCGTTACTCTGAGCGTAACTCTTGAGCGTAACTCTGAGCGTAACTCTTGAGCATAACTCTGAGCGTTACTCTGAGCGTAACTCTTGAGCGTAACTCTGAGCGTAACTCTTGAGCGTAACTCTTAGCGTAACTCTTGAGCATAACTCTGAGCGTTACTCTTGAGCGTAACTCTTGAGCGTAACTCTTAGCGTAACTCTTGAGCATAACTCTGAGCGTTACTCTGAGCGTAACTCTGAGCGTTACTCTGAGCGTTACTCTGAGCGTAACTCTTGAGCGTAACTCTTGAGCTTAACTCTTGAGCTTAACTCTTGAGCGTAACTCTGAGCGTAACTCTGAGCGTTACTCTTGAGCGTTACTCTTGAGAGTAACTCTTGAGCGTAACTCTGAGGCGTAACTCTTGGGCGTTACTCTGAGCGTAACTCTTGAGCGTAACTCTTGAGTGTAACTCTGTGCGTAACTCTTGAGCGTAACTCTTGAGCGTAACTCTTGAGTGTAACTCTTGAGTGTAACTCTTGAGCGTAACTCTTGGGCGTTACTCTGAGCGTAACTCTTGAGCGTAACTCTTGAGCGTAACTCTTGAGCGTAACTCTTGAGCGTAACTCTTGAGTGTAACTCTGAGGCGTTACTCTGAGTGTAACTCTTGAGTGTATCTCTTGAGTGTAACTCTTGAGTGTAACTCTTGAGCGTAACTCTGAGCGTAACTCTGAGTGTAACTCTTGAGTGTAACTCTTGAGCGTTACTCTGAGTGTAACTCTTGAGTGTAACTCTTGAGCGTTACTCTGAGTGTAACTCTTGAGCGTAACTCTTGAGCGTAACTCTTGAGCGTAACTCTTAGCGTAACTCTTGAGCATAACTCTGAGCGTTACTCTGAGCGTTACTCTGAGCGTAACTCTTGAGCGTAACTCTTAGCGTAACTCTTGAGCATAACTCTGAGCGTTACTCTGAGCGTAACTCTGAGCGTTACTCTGAGCGTAACTCTTGAGCGTAACTCTTGAGCGTAACTCTTGAGCGTAACTCTGAGCGTAACTCTGAGCGTTACTCTGAGCGTAACTCTGAGCGTAACTCTGAGCGTAACTCTGAGCGTTACTCTTGAGCGTAACTCTGAGCGTAACTCTGAGCGTAACTCTGAGCGTTACTCTTGAGCGTTACTCTTGAGCGTAACTCTTGAGCGTAACTCTTGAGCGTAACTCTTGAGCGTAACTCTTGGGCGTAACTCTTGAGCGTAACTCTTGGGCGTTACTCTGAGCGTAACTCTTGAGCGTAACTCTTGAGCGTAACTCTGTGCGTAACTCTTGAGCGTAACTCTTGAGCGTAACTCTTGAGTGTAACTCTTGAGCGTAACTCTTGAGCGTAACTCTTGAGCGTAACTCTTGAGCGTAACTCTTGAGCGTAACTCTGAGCGTAACTCTGAGCGTTACTCTGAGCGTTACTCTGATGTATTTAATGTTTTTGGTGTGTTGTAGGTGGGCGTGAGCATCCAGATGAGCAGTTTTAATCTGACGCGGATCGTGACGATGAGTCCGTTCTACACGCTGGTGAATAAATCCTCGTTTGAGCTGGAGGTGGGGGAGGTGCAGAACGACATGGGGAACGGGAACGTCAGCGGGAAGTGGCACTACATCTCCTCTAAAGAGGTACTGTGAGCACGCTCAGTGCACTACTTTATAAACTTGTTTTCTTTGCATTATTTGAGGTCTGAAAGTTCTGCATCTTTTTTGTTATTTCAGACATTTCTCATTTTCTGTAAATAAATGCTCTAAATGAGAATATTTTTATTTGGAATTTGGGAGAAATGTTGTCTGTAGTTTATAGAATAAAACAACAATGTTCATTTTAGTGAAAGGTAATTGTACACTGTGTGTTTTAGTGTTTGCCGCTGTGGCCGGAGTCGGGGACGGGGAAGTTGTGTGTTCGGGTGGTCGGATCTGAATCCGCCTCCAAATCTTTCTTCTTCAATAAGCAGGATAACGGGACTCTGCTGAGTATGGAGCAGGTCAGTGTTCACCTCACCTCTTTACCACACACTGATTCAGCTTCCTGAAATAAAATAAAAGAGCTTTATTATCGTCCTGTGAGCTGCTTATATATATTTTGTATTATTCCCGGGACGGTGGGACAGTGTTAGTCTGGAGCCCTGATAGAGACGCAGGAAGACACAGTAAATCAGATTAGCTTATCTAATGCTACTATCCTAGTCCTGTACAGCTCATAAAACTTCCTGCATCATCACCTTTAACACGGGCACATACTCCAAATTACAGATGAATTACTGTATTGTTCGCACTGTAAGGCGCACTATCAATAAACGTCTGTTTTTTTTGGTCTATTTTCATACATAAGGCGCACCAGATTATAAGGTGCATTATAAGAGACACTATAGGAAAAACTTTATTTCAGCAGGTCTCGTCGCTGGGTGAGGCGACGCTAACTAAGTTAAGTAAAGCCGAGCTAAATAAACAAAACTGTAATAAAAAAGTCTTTATTTAAACAAGTGCTGGATGTTAATCTACATTAAGAGATTTCTCCTCTGAAACTGTTTATTTCGGTGAGTAAAGAGCTTCAGTTTATTTGCAGTAAGCTTAGATTCACAAATTACTCCAGCACTAAGGTGAGCATTAGCATTAGTGGCTAATCGCTTGCGGGAGATATTAGCTCACAGTTTGTCCCATGTAGCTTGCTTTAATACAATAAACACAGACCACAGTTCGATATATATACCTCTGAACGGCAAAAGAGTTAGCGCGGTTAGCCGTTAATGCTAATGCTGCTGCAGCAGTGCTAGCTGGGGTTAGCAGCAGGCTACAGGCAGATAAAACTCACCTCTAATAGAGACGCAGAAAGCATCAGCAAATCACATTAACTCAGCTAACGGTACTATTCTAGTCCTGCACAGCTGTAGCATTCTGCTTCATCATCATCTTTAAATAACCTGAGTGAAATAATGAACAGGTGATCGTTAACAGGTGATCGTTAACAGGTGATCGTTAACAGGTGATCGTTAACAGGTGATCGTTAACAGGTGATCGTTACCAGGCGATCGTAACAGGTGATCGTTAACAGGTGATCGTTAACAGGCGATTGTTACCAGGCGATCGTTAACAGGCGATTGTTACCAGGCGATTGTTACCAGGCGATTGTTACCAGGCGATTGTTAACAGGTGATCGTTAACAGGTGATCGTTAACAGGCGATTGTTACCAGGCGATTGTTAACAGGCGATTGTTAACAGGCGATTGTTACCAGGCGATTGTTAACAGGCGATTGTTAACAGGCGATTGTTACCAGGCGATTGTTAACAGGCGATTGTTAACAGGCGATTGTTACCAGGCGATTGTTACCAGGCGATTGTTACCAGGCGATTGTTACCAGGCGATTGTTACCAGGCGATTGTTAACAGGTGATCGTTAACAGGTGATCGTTATTAATCGTATGGTTTTATCTGATCTCAGTTTGGGGGGATCATCGTAGACGTGAACATCTCAGATCACTCCACCGTCATCAGCTTCACTGACTACTACGACGGAGCCGCTCCCGCCCTGCTGGTTAACCACACCCCCTGGGTCACGATCTCCTTCCGCCAGAGGTCAGCTCCGCCCCCTGTGTGTGTGTGTGTGTGTGTGTGTGTGTGTGTGTGTGTGTGTGTGAGAGAAATAGGCCTCTGTGTAACACCATATTTATACCCCAGGGAAACAGGAAGTGATGAATTACTGATTAAAGGTTCCTAGATACTTTGATCCAGTTTATAAACTCCAGTAGAAATGACATAAATGGTTCAAATACATTTATTTTCAAGAAATTGTTATGGGCCAATAATATAATTTAAAAATATTTTTTATTCACAGTTAAAGGTTGCTTTTTTCTATTTTAAGACTGACATTATGCTTCTGCAATTAAATAAAATGTATTTTTTAAAGCTTTTCACAAATTTTAAAGGGTGCCAGTAATTACGGACAATGAAACTGAAACACCTGTCATCATTTTAGTGTGGGATTTTAGGTTTCATGGCTAAATTGGAGCAGCCTGGTGTTCAATCTTCATTAATTGCACATTGCACCAGTAAGAGCAGAGTGTGAAGGTTCAATTAGCAGGGTAAGAGCACAGTTCTGCTCTAAATATTACAATGCACACAACATTATGGGAGACATACCAGAGTTCAAAAGAGGACAAATTGTTGGTGCACGTCTTGCTGGAGCATCTGTGACCAAGACAGCAAGTCTTTGTGATGCATCAAGAGCCACGGTATCCAGGGTAATGTCAGCATACCACCAAGAAGAACCAACCACATCCAACAGGATTAACTGTGGACGCTGTAAGAGGAAGCTGTCTGAAAGGGATGTTCGGGTGCTAACCCGGATTGTATCCAAATAACATAAAACCACGGCTGATCAAATCACGCAGAATTCAATGTTCACCTCAATGTGTGTGTGTATAATTGTGTGTGTATATATAATGTGTATGTGTGTGTATATAATGTGTGTGTGTATATATAATGTGTATGTAATGTGTGTGTGTGTATATACAGTGGGTGTGAGGCGTCTCGGGAGCTGAATCCGGGTGAGGCTCAGCGGTTTGCGTGGGATGATCCGGCGGGGGTGAGGAAGCTGTGCTGGACGTGTCAGGGTCACAGCGGGGAGCTGGATCTGATCAAAGTAAGACATTTACATTTTTATAAATTATACAGGTATTATAATCATTATTTTATCGAATTACACGTGTTACACAATTAGTAATATATTCTGTGATACTTGATATGTCACAATACAATTCTCTACGATACTTCACAGCATCTGTGTTATTAAAGAGGATAAAATACTCTTAAATAATCAAATACCAGAAATTATGTATTTATATATACAGCTCTAGAAAAAAATAAGAGAGCAGTTAAAAATGATGAGTTTCTTTGATTTTACCAAATATAAAACCTCTGGAATATAATCAAGAGGAAGATGGATGATCACAAACCATCAAACCACCAAACTGAACTGCTTGAATTTTTACACCAGGAGTAAAGCAGCATAAAGTTATCCAAAAGCAGTGTGTAAGACTGGTGGAGGAGAACATGATGCCAAGATGCATGAAATTAAAACTGTGATTAAAAACCAGGGTTATTCCACCAAATATTGATTATTTCTGAACTCTTAAAACTTTATGAATATGAACTTGTTTTCTTTGTATTATTTGAGGTCTGAAAGCTCTGCATCTTTTTTGTTATTTCAGTCATTTCTCATTTTCTGTAAATAAATGCTCTAAATGAGAATATATTTATTTGTAATTTGGGAGAAATGTTGTCTGTAGTTTATAGAATAAAACAACAATGTTCATTTTACTCAAATATAAACCTATAAATAGCAAAATCAGAGAAACTGATTCTCTCTATTCATTTGATTATAGTGCCGTCATGTGGAGTAATGAAGCAGTACATTTAATAAGTTTAATTGGGGGCGGGGCTTAAGTCCATAAATCCATATTTAACACCACTTATTGTTTGTGTCACCAACAAAAACCATACAATATATTGCAGTATGGATATTTTGTCCCACCCCAAGTAATGACAGTCAGAATGATTAAAACTCTTTGATGTGGAGTGTATGATGGTATTTTGCGTGTGGCGTATTAAAGTGTGTGTAACAGTATATTGTGTGTGTGTGGTGTGTGTGTGTTGTGTTCAGGACGAGTGTGGGCAGTTCGCGTGTGACTCTCTGGCTCAGGTTCACTGGGTGTCGTTTCTGGACGGGCGTCAGCGTGTGCTGCTGTTCACCGAGGACGTGGCGGTGGTGACTAAAGCCCGGCAGGCGGAGGAGCTGGAGCAGATCCAGCAGGAGATCACCATCTCCCTGCAGAACCTCGGCCTGTCCCTCATCAACAACCACAACCGACACGAGATCGCCTACATCGGCATCACCAGGTCAATAATCACACCTACAAACACACTGACACACCTTATATATAAACCCCTTACTGACAAGATACACACCTACTGAATGAGTGACTGACAGACGGGTGGAATGACAGATGGAAAATTATTGCGATACAAAACAATATCGTATGATAAGTCGATGACATAGTTATCACAACAGGCCTAGTACAGACAGAATGACTGATGGAATAACAGATGAACGAAATAACTGACTGACAGAAGGAATAACAGACAGACAGATGAACGGAATGACTGACGGATGACTGTGAGTAGCAGCAGGTGGTCTGTGGATGTGTCTGTGGTCTGAGCTGGTCTGTATATGTGTCTGTGGATGTGTCTGTGGTCTGTGGATGTGTCTGTGGATGTGTCTGTGGTCTGTGGATGTGTCTGTGGTCTGTGGATGTGTCTGTGGTCTGTGCTGGTCTGTGGATGTGGTGTGTGGATGTGTCTGTGGTGTGTGGATGCATCTGTGGTCTGAGCTGGTCTGTTTATGTGTCTGTGGATGTGTCTGTGGTCTGTGGATGTGTCTGTGGTCTGTGGATGTGTCTGTGGTCTGTGGATGTATCTGTGGTCTGTGGATGTGTCTGTGGTCTGTGGATGTGTCTGTGGTCTGTCAGGGTTTCCCCCAGGATTTCCTTGAAGGTGCGGTGGCAGGACCCCCCGGTTGGGAACCGATAATTTATATCACGTTAATGATATCACGATATAACACAATTACACATGTTTCCAGTTATTTTCTTTATTTCCAACTGTCACTGAAAAATGCCCACTTAAAACAAAAAGTTGCAAAAAGTAGGTTTCTTTAAAATAAATCCTTATTGTTCTTTTTTCAGATACGGTAAACGTAAAAGTGTGCAACACAAAATGTTAAATTATACATATCAATATCTTTAATCTTTAATTTAATTACAATAAAATGTTTACTGGACCGTGAAAACAAATGCATCACAGAGCTGTTCTAGGGTGCCTCTATTCTAGGGCCCTACATCCTTGCTTTATGACAGCTCCAGAAACAGAAACATAGCGTGATTTTCACTCCACCAGGTGAGTGAGCCTGAGTGGACACCTGCGTAAGTTGAAGCTGTTTAATCACTGTTTAATTCATCTCTCTCTCTCGCGCGCGCATTATGTTTCAGTCTCTCTCTCTCTCTCTCTCTCTCTCTCTCGCATTATGTTTCAGTCTCTCTCTCTCGCTATTTACAGGCGCGCTCTCGCTCTCTCTCTCTCTCTCGCGTTATGTTTCAGTCTCTCTCTCTCTCTCGCATTATGTTTCAGTCTCTCTCTCTCGCTATTTACAGGCGCGCTCTCGCTCTCTCTCTCTCTCTCGCGTTATGTTTCAGTCTCTCTCTCTCTCTCGCATTATGTTTCAGTCTCTCTCTCTCGCTATTTACAGGCGCGCTCTCGCTCTCTCTCTCTCTCTCGCGTTATGTTTCAGTCTCTCTCTCTCGCTGTGTCCTATACTCACACTCTCTCTCTCGCGCGCGCGTTATGTTGGCACTGCATGACTAACTACCGATTTCCACCCCCGAAGTTCAACACATGGCTGACGGAATTATTCCCCCCTAAATTTAGCTCCGGCAAATTTAAGACATTTTGGTTGAAATTTTAAGACAAAATAAGACTTTTCAAGGCCTTATTTGACAAAAATGAAATTTAATACCATTTAAGACTTTTTAAGGACCCGCGGCCACCCTGCTACATGTGCAGGACTGGAACACAGCTGTGCGTTTAGGAATTACGGCTAGAGAAGCCCTCACCTGTAGCCTCCCGAAATAGATGCAACATGCGAAACCAGCCGTGTTGTGTAGGCTACGTCTACAACATATTACCGATATAACCCTTGAACAATGTTCAACAACTTGTTCACAAATATAAAAAAACATCATTTCAGCGCCACATACCTCGGATTCAGTTGTCCAGTTTGACAGCCGGTGTCCTGTCGAGATGATCAAATTCCAGTGTCAGAAACGAGAGAGGGCGGGGCAACGCTGATCAAGCGCGGGAAAAACGCCGGGCTCCGAATTTTCACGAAGGGTGGCGGGGAAGAACGAAGGCGTGGCGGACCGCCGCACTGAAATGAACGTGGCGGAAACCCTGGTCTGTGGATGTGTCTGTGGTCTGTGGATGTGTCTGTGGTCTGTGGATGTGTCTGTGGATGTGTCTGTGGATGTGTCTGTGGTCTGTGCTGGTGTGTGGATGTGTCTGTGGTCTGTTCTGGTCTGTTGATGTGTCTGTGCTGGTCTGTGTCTGTGGTCTGTGCTGGTCTGTGTCTGTGGTCTGTGAATGTGTCTGTGGATGTGTCTGTGGTCTGTGGATGTGTCTGTGGTCTGTGGATGTGTCTGTGGTCTGTGCTGGTCTGTGGATGTGTCTGTGGTCTGTGCTGGTCTGTGGTCTGAGGATGTGTCTGTGGTTTGTGCTGGTCTGTGGTCTGTGGATGTGTCTGTGGTCTGTGCTGGTCTGTGGTCTGAGGATGTGTCTGTGGTCTGTGCTGGTCTGTGGTCTGTGGATGTGTCTGTGGTCTGTGGATGTGTCTGTGGTCTGTGCTGGTCTGTGGATGTGTCTGTGGTCTGTGCTGGTCTGTGGTCTGAGGATGTGTCTGTGGTCTGTGCTGGTCTGTGGTCTGTGCTGGTCTGTGGTCTGTGCTGGTCTGTGGTCTGTGGATGTGTCTGTGCTGGTCTGTGGTATGAGCTGGTCTGTGTATGTGTCTGTGGTCTGTGGATGTGTCTGTGGTCTGTGGATGTGTCTGTGGTCTGTGCTGGTCTGTGGATGTGTCTGTGGTCTGTGTCTGTGGTCTGTGCTGGTCTGTGTCTGTGGTCTGTGAATGTGTCTGTGGATCTGTCTGTGGTCTGTGGATGTGTCTGTGGTCTGTGGATGTGTTTGTGGATGTGTCTGTGGTCTGTGGATGTGTCTGTGGATGGGTCTGTAGATGTGTCTGTGGTCTGTGGATGTGTCTGTGGTCTGTGCTGGTCTGTGGTCTGAGGATGTGTCTGTGGTCTGTGCTGGTCTGTGGTCTGTGGATGTGTCTGTGGTCTGTGGATGTGTCTGTGGTCTGTGGATGTGTCTGTGGTCTGTGGATGTGTCTGTGGATGTGTCTGTGGATGTGTCTGTGGTCTGTGCTGGTCTGTGGTCTGTGCTGGTGTGTGGATGTGTCTGTGGTCTGTTCTGGTCTGTTGATGTGTCTGTGCTGGTCTGTGTCTGTGGTCTGTGCTGGTCTGTGTCTGTGGTCTGTGAATGTGTCTGTGGATGTGTCTGTGGTCTGTGGATGTGTCTGTGGTCTGTGGGTGTGTCTGTGGATGGGTCTGTAGATGTGTCTGTGGTCTGTGGATGTGTCTGTGGTCTGTGCTGGTCTGTGGTCTGAGGATGTGTCTGTGGTCTGTGCTGGTCTGTGGTCTGTGGATGTGTCTGTGGTCTGTGGATGTGTCTGTGGTCTGTGCTGGTCTGTGGATGTGTCTGTGGTCTGTGCTGGTCTGTGGTCTGAGGATGTGTCTGTGGTTTGTGCTGGTCTGTGGTCTGTGGATGTGTCTGTGCTGGTCTGTGGTCTGTGCTGGTCTGTGGTCTGAGGATGTGTCTGTGGTCTGTGCTGGTCTGTGGTCTGTGGATGTGTCTGTGGTCTGTGGATGTGTCTGTGGTCTGTGCTGGTCTGTGGATGTGTCTGTGGTCTGTGCTGGTCTGTGGTCTGAGGATGTGTCTGTGGTCTGTGCTGGTCTGTGGTCTGTGCTGGTCTGTGGTCTGTGCTGGTCTGTGGTCTGTGGATGTGTCTGTGCTGGTCTGTGGTATGAGCTGGTCTGTGTATGTGTCTGTGGTCTGTGGATGTGTCTGTGGTCTGTGGATGTGTCTGTGGTCTGTGCTGGTCTGTGGATGTGTCTGTGGTCTGTGTCTGTGGTCTGTGCTGGTCTGTGTCTGTGGTCTGTGAATGTGTCTGTGGATCTGTCTGTGGTCTGTGGATGTGTCTGTGGTCTGTGGATGTGTTTGTGGATGTGTCTGTGGTCTGTGGATGTGTCTGTGGATGGGTCTGTAGATGTGTCTGTGGTCTGTGGATGTGTCTGTGGTCTGTGCTGGTCTGTGGTCTGAGGATGTGTCTGTGGTCTGTGCTGGTCTGTGGTCTGTGGATGTGTCTGTGGTCTGTGGATGTGTCTGTGGTCTGTGGATGTGTCTGTGGTCTGTGGATGTGTCTGTGGATGTGTCTGTGGATGTGTCTGTGGTCTGTGCTGGTCTGTGGTCTGTGCTGGTGTGTGGATGTGTCTGTGGTCTGTTCTGGTCTGTTGATGTGTCTGTGCTGGTCTGTGTCTGTGGTCTGTGCTGGTCTGTGTCTGTGGTCTGTGAATGTGTCTGTGGATGTGTCTGTGGTCTGTGGATGTGTCTGTGGTCTGTGGATGTGTCTGTGGTCTGTGGGTGTGTCTGTGGATGGGTCTGTAGATGTGTCTGTGGTCTGTGGATGTGTCTGTGGTCTGTGCTGGTCTGTGGTCTGAGGATGTGTCTGTGGTCTGTGCTGGTCTGTGGTCTGTGGATGTGTCTGTGGTCTGTGGATGTGTCTGTGGTCTGTGCTGGTCTGTGGATGTGTCTGTGGTCTGTGCTGGTCTGTGGTCTGAGGATGTGTCTGTGGTTTGTTCTGGTCTGTGGTCTGTGGATGTGTCTGTGCTGGTCTGTGGTCTGTGCTGGTCTGTGGTCTGAGGATGTGTCTGTGGTCTGTGCTGGTCTGTGGTCTGTGGATGTGTCTGTGGTCTGTGGATGTGTCTGTGGTCTGTGCTGGTCTGTGGATGTGTCTGTGGTCTGTGCTGGTCTGTGGTCTGAGGATGTGTCTGTGGTCTGTGCTGGTCTGTGGTCTGTGCTGGTCTGTGGTCTGTGCTGGTCTGTGGTCTGTGGATGTGTCTGTGCTGGTCTGTGGTATGAGCTGGTCTGTGTATGTGTCTGTGGTCTGTGGATGTGTCTGTGGTCTGTGGATGTGTCTGTGGTCTGTGCTGGTCTGTGGATGTGTCTGTGGTCTGTGTCTGTGGTCTGTGCTGGTCTGTGTCTGTGGTCTGTGAATGTGTCTGTGGATGTGTCTGTGGTCTGTGGATGTGTCTGTGGTCTGTGGATGTGTTTGTGGATGTGTCTGTGGTCTGTGGATGTGTCTGTGGATGGGTCTGTAGATGTGTCTGTGGTCTGTGGATGTGTCTGTGGTCTGTGCTGGTCTGTGGTCTGAGGATGTGTCTGTGGTCTGTGCTGGTCTGTGGTCTGTGGATGTGTCTGTGGTCTGTGGATGTGTCTGTGGTCTGTGGATGTGTCTGTGGTCTGTGGATGTGTCTGTGGATGTGTCTGTGGTCTGTGCTGGTCTGTGGTCTGTGCTGGTGTGTGGATGTGTCTGTGGTCTGTTCTGGTCTGTTGATGTGTCTGTGCTGGTCTGTGTCTGTGGTCTGTGCTGGTCTGTGTCTGTGGTCTGTGAATGTGTCTGTGGATGTGTCTGTGGTCTGTGGATGTGTCTGTGGTCTGTGGATGTGTCTCTGGTCTGTGGATGTTTCTGTGGATGTGTCTGTGGTCTGTGGATGTGTCTGTGGATGGGTCTGTAGATGTGTCTGTGGTCTGTGGATGTGTCTGTGGTCTGTGCTGGTCTGTGGTCTGAGGATGTGTCTGTGGTCTGTGGATGTGTCTGTGGTCTGTGCTGGTCTGTGGATGTGTCTGTGGTCTGTGCTGGTCTGTGGTCTGAGGAGGTGTCTGTGGTCTGTGCTGGTCTGTGGTCTGTGCTGGTCTGTGGTCTGTGGATGTGTCTGTGCTGGTCTGTGGTCTGTGCTGGTCTGAGGATGTGTCTGTGGTCTGTGCTGGTCTGTGGTCTGTGGATGTGTCTGTGGTCTGTGCTGGTCTGTGGATGTGTCTGTGGTCTGTGCTGGTCTGTGGTCTGAGGATGTGTCTGTGGTCTGTGCTGGTCTGTGGTCTGTGCTGGTCTGTGGTCTGTTGATGTGTCTGTGCTGGTCTGTGGTATGAGCTGGTCTGTGTATGTGTCTGTGGTCTGTGGATGTGTCTGTGGTCTGTGGATGTGTCTGTGGTCTGTGCTGGTCTGTGGATGTGTCTGTGGTCTGTGCTGGTCTGTGGTCTGAGGATGTGTCTGTGGTCTGTGCTGGTCTCTGGTCTGTGGATGTGTCTGTGGTCTGTGCTGTTCTCTGGTCTGTGGATGTGTCTGTGGTCTGAGGATGTGTCTGTGGTCTGTGCTGGTCTCTGGTCTGTGGATGTGTCTGTGGTCTGTGCTGGTGTGTGGATGTGTCTGTGGTCTGTGCTGGTCTGTGTCTGTGGTCTGTGCTGGTCTGTGTCTGTGTCTATGCTGGTCTGTGGTCTGAGCGTTGTTCTGTTGGTCTGTAGTTCTGGAGTGGTTTGGGAGATGAGGCCGAAGAACCGCTGGAAATCTTTTAACCGTAAGAACATCAGTCTGCTGGAGAAATCTTACCAAAACCACCTGAGCGGGAAAACGGCGCCGGGCTGGATCACACTGGAGACGGGTCTGGAGGTGAGGAGCTAAACCCCGTCAATGAATTCATCATTTCATTAAATACAGATAAATATTACATATATAACTACCAATATAAATCAATTATAATAATGCATTAGTAGTAACTGTCTGTGTGTCTGTCTGTCTGTCTGTGTGTGTCTGTGTGTGTGTGTGTGTATCAGGTGAATTTTGCGAGGGTGCCGATGCAGATGAGACTCCCGTATTCCTCCCCGATTCGGAGGAACTTCCTGTCTGGGATCCATATGGAGCTAAAAGAGTCTCCGCATCAGAGGAGCTTACGAGCTCAGCTCCACTGGCTGCAGGTAACACAGAGTAACACAGAGTAACACAGTCTAACACAGTCTAACACAGTCTAACAGAGAGTAACACAGTCTAACACAGAGTAACACGGTCTAACACAGAGTAGCACAGTCTAACACAGAGTAACACAGAGTAACACAGTCTAACACAGTCTAACACAGTCTAACACAGAGTAACACAGTCTAACACAGTCTAACACAGAGTAACACAGTCTAACACAGAGTAACACAGTCTAACACAGAGTAACACAGTCTAACACAGAGTAACACAGAGTAACACAGTCTAACACAGTCTAACACAGAGTAACACAGTCTAACACAGAGTAACACAGTCTAACACAGAGTAACACGGTCTAACACAGTCTAACACAGTCTAACACAGTGTAACACCGAGTAACACAGAGTAACACAGAGTAACACAGTCTAACACGGAGTAACACAGAGTAACACAGTCTAACACAGAGTAACACTGTGTCACACAGTCTAACGCAGTGTAACACAGACTAACACAGTCTAACATGGAGTAACACAGAGTACGGCCCAGGTTACGCTCCTGTGTTACAGTGTTGTAATGTGGGTTATGTTTATTGCAGGTGGATAATCAGTTAACAGGAGCGATCTTCCCTATAGTGTTTCATCCTGTTCATCCTCCCAAATCCATCGCTCTGGACTCAGGTATCACCGGCTGAGTTTATATATGTTATATATTAGGGAGTGTATATAAACGAGTGTATATTATGAGTGTTAGAATGTGTTTTTTTTTCTCCTCTGTTTTCAGAGCCGAAGCCCTTTATTGATGTGAGCATCATCACACGCTTTAATGAGCACAGCCAGGTCATGCAGTTCAAGTGAGTTCTGCTCTACTTTTACCTTTATTCTCTCTCTACACCGCTGCTCTACACTGCTGCTCTACACTGCTGCTCTACACTGCTGCTCTACACCACTGCTCTACACCACTGCTCTACACTAATGCTCTACACCGCTGCTCTACACCGCTGCTCTACACCGCTGCTCTACACCGCTGCTCTACACTGCTGCTCTACACTACTGCTCTACACTGCTGCACTACACTACTGCTCTACACCGCTGCTCTACACTGCTGCTCTACACCGCTGCTCTATACTGCTGCTCTACACTACTGCTCTACACTGCTGCTCTACACTACTGCCGCTCTACACTACTGCTCTACACTACTGCTCTACACTGCTGCTCTACACTAATGCTCTACACTAATGCTCTACACCGCTGCTCTACACCGCTGCTCTACACCGCTGCTCTACACTGCTGCTCTACACCGCTGCTCTATACTGCTGCTCTACACTACTGCTCTACACTGCTGCTCTACACTACTGCCGCTCTACACTACTGCTCTACACTACTGCTCTACACTACTGCTCTACACTGCTGCTCTACACTACTGCCGCTCTACACTACTGCCGCTCTACACTACTGCTCTACACTGCTGCTCTACACTGCTGCTCTACACTACTGCTCTACACTGCTGCTCTACACTACTGCTCTACACTACTGCTCTACACTCTCACACACACTCACACTTTTTCTCACACAGTCTCACTCACACTCTCACACTCTCCGTTACACAGACTCTCTCTCTCTCACACTCTCACTCTGTCTTTCACACACACACACACACACACACACACACACTCTCTTACACACATTTACACTTTCTCTCACACTCATCACAATATTTAAAAAGCATCAAAACTACCCTGAGATTTTATAGAATATAAATATTTAAATGGAAATTATTTATATGGCAGTACTTGTTTATCTTATGCAAAAAAATGGTATGTTTTGATAAACCTATATTTCAATAATAATTCAAAATCAATATAAAAAAAACCTTAAGGAACAACTTGGACATTTTGTTTGTGTTGGATCAGTATTGTGTCTATATATCTGCAGAAAATGAACAGATACAGATAAATTAATATCAGCAGCTCCTCATTATAAATCACACCAGTTCACACTGATCTGAATTGTGTGTGTGTGTGTGTGTGTGTATGTGTAATGTGTGTGTGTGTGTGTGCAGGTATTTCATGGTTCTGGTGCAGGAGATGGCGGTGAAGATTGATCAGGGGTTTTTGGGGGCGATTTTCTCTCTGTTTACACCACCCGCCCAATCCCAGCCTGATAAACAGAAGGTAAATCTGGATTATTCACTGCAGATTTATCAGATCAGGTTCAAACCAAAAGATAACAAACCGATCTTCAAACCAATCAGTGTAGAGTATAGAGAGACTCCGCCCACGTAGGTGATGATGATGCAGGATGTAGTAAAGGATTTAATACAGAACAGAAAACAGTGTAAAATACACACACGTACTGCCCCCTACAGGCCAGACTGAGAAGTGTTATAACTGCAGCGTCTAATTTATAACTAATAAATAAATCATCAGTGCTGTAAAATAAATATAAATCGGACATTCATGTAGTGTTTTTCATCACTAATCCAGTAACACTTTAAAATAAGACTACCTTTATAAAGGGTTTATGAATAGTTTATAAAGGAGTTTAATAATAGGTAATAATTAGGTTGCAAATACTTTAAAACTCATTAATAAGCAGTTAATTAATATATAACATAAATAGAATTGGCACCAGTAAGCTGAGAATTAGCAAAATAATGATTCCAATGATTTCTACTGTCAAACCTCAGACCTTTTTCTAGATACTATTTTTACTTTGTGTTTTCCATCAATCAGCATTAAACCTGCAACATTAATATATAATTAATATATAATTAATATAGTATGTTTAACTATTTACTTTAAATTAAATGACTCAGTTGCCACTGTTGCTTTTTTAATTGATGTGTTTTAACAGCTTATCAATGTTTTTTTTAAGGCATTTACCGCCTAATCAATAATAAGTAATAATCTAATTTAGTCATTTCTTAAAAGTGTTTATCGATTTGGCAAGAAAATTATGTAATATAATATATTATAGTGGTAATTATTTTAGTATTTATTTTATTAATCCAATATTAAATGTTTGAAGGGGACATTATTATGGAAATCTCACTTTTTGTGTGCTAAATGGCAAAATATAAACAAAATAGTTTATTCTTACCTGTCATAGAAACACAAAAATCATTATTTGAAAGTTCTTAGATTACTTTTATCTGCTGACTCATCACAAACAGCAGGTATAGATTCCTCTCTCAGAAGAAGTCTGCTGGCTAATCTAGCTGTGTACTGTCTGACATGGAAAGGTTTCTTCCACTGATCTACTTTTTCACCAGAACAATCCATCCATCAGTTTTCTGTGAATCAGCTGAAAGAGTTTGGGGTCAGGAGTTATTTGAGCTTCTATGAGCCATTTGGCTCCTCCCTTATGTTGTGACATCACAATAAGGAAACCTGCATAGAACCACTCTGGCGCCACCCCTCACCCATCAACCCCCACCTGAGCCCGGCACACTAGATCAGTCGAAGAATCATTTTAATTTCAATTTGCATGTTGAGATCTTTAGACAGTACGCAGCAGGATTATCCAGCAGACTTCTTCTGAGGGAGGAATCTGTACCTACTGTCTGTGGCAAGACAGCAGATGATTTTGTGTAAAGAAACGTAAAGAATGTGTGTTTTTTTTTTTTATACTATTTTTACCCATTGTTCTGAGATGCTGTGTGTGTGTGTGTGTGTGTGTGTGTGTGTGTGTGTGTGTGTATGTAGATGAAGCTGATAGACAGGGATCTGGAGGCTCTGCAGGCTCAGCTGATGGAGAGCTCCATAACTGACGCCTCAGGACTCAGCTTCTTCGAGCACTTCCACATCTCCCCTATTAAAGTAAGAGCATCACCTAGCAACCAATCACCTTCCTGTACGATCACCTAGCAACCAATCACTTTTCCTGTAGCATCACCTAGCAACCAAACAATCATCTAACTGTAGCATGACCTAGCAACCCATCACCTTCCTGCAGCATCACCTAACAACCAATCACCTTCCTGTAGCATCACCTAACAACCAATCACCTTCCTGTAGCATCACCTAACAACCAATCACCTTCCTGTAGCATCACCTAACAACCAATCACCTTCCTGCAGCATCACCTAACAACCAATCACCTTCCTGTAGCATCACCTAACAACCAATCACCTTCCTGTAGCATCACCTAGCAACCAATGACCTTACTGTACCATCACCTAACAACCAATCACCTTCCTGTAGCATCACCTAGCAACCAATGACCTTACTGTACCATCACCTAGCAACCAATCACCTTACTGTAGCATTACCTAGCAACCAGTCACCTTCCTGTAGCATCACTTAACAACCAATTAATCACCTTACTGTAGAATCACCTAGCAATCAATCAATCACCTTACTGCATCATCTGTACCTGTAACATAACTGCACTCTAAATCACTGCTCTGTCTCTCTGTGCCTGTCTGCCTGTCTCTGTCTGTGTTTGCCTGTGTCTGTCTGTATATCTGTCTGTACCTCTGCCTGTGTCCACGTGTCTCTGTCTGTGTCTCTGCTTATGTCCCTCTGCCTGTACCTCTGCCTGTGTCTCTCTTTCTGTCTGTCTGTGTCTCTCTGTGCCTGTCTGCCTGTCTCTGCCTGTGTCCGTGTATCTCTCTGTCTGTGTCTCTTTGTGCCTGTGCCCTCTATTCCTGTGTCTGTCTCTGCATGTGTTTGCCTGTGTCTGTCTGTATATCTGTCTGTACTCTGCCTGTGTCTCTCTGTGTCTGTATCTCTGTGTCTGTCTGCCTGTGTCTCTGCCTGTGTCTCTGCCTATGTCTCTGTGGCTGTCTCTGCCTGTGTCTGTCTGTACTACTGCCTGTGTCTTTGCCTGTGTCCCTGCCTGTCTTTCTCTCTGCCTGTCTCTCTCTGTGCCTGTATCTGTCTGTACCTCTGTGTGTGTCTCTGCCTGCCTGTCTCTGTGTCTGCCTGTGTCTTTGTGTATGTCTGTACCTCTGCCTGTGTTTCTGCCTGTGTCTCTGTGCCTCTGTCTGTATGTCTTTGCCTGTATTTGTCTGTTGGTCGGTCGGTCTGTCTGTGTGTCTGTCTGTCTGTCTGTCTGTCTGTAGCTGCATCTGAGCCTGTCTCTGGGCTCCAGTGGGGACGAGTCTGAGGACGGGGACATGGTGGCGATCCAGTCTCTCAATCTGCTTCTGAAAAGTATTGGAGCGACTCTGACTGATGTAGATGATCTGATATTTAAGTGAGTATCTGACGTTAATTAATTAATTGATTAATTAAGAGCTCGTTAAGCTCCTCCTCTCGTTAGTCAGATGAGTGATGGAGGTTCTGTCTCTCCAGACTCGCCTTCTTTGAGGTGAAGTACCAGTTCTACCGCCGAGAGAAGCTGATGTGGGCTGTGATTGGACACTACACCGAACAGGTCCAACATTTTACACACTTATATTCACTCACACACACACACACACACACACACACTCATATTCACTATCACTATCACTACTGTACGTAGTGCACTATAGGACTCTTAATGGCTTTATTTTTTCTCCTAACATTACTTTTACTTTTATACTTTAAGTAGTTTTAAAACCAGAACTTTTACTTAAAGAGTAAAAAGTTCTGATTGAGTTGTGATTGAGTTCTGATGGTTCTGATTGAGTTGTGATTGGGTTCTAATTGGGTTCTGATTGAGTTGTGATTGAGTTCTGATGATTCTGATTGAGTTGTGATTGAGTTGTGATTGAGTTGTGATTGGGTTCTAATTGGGTTCTTATTGAGTTGTGATTGAGTTCTGATTGAGTTCTGATGATTCTGATTGAGTTGTGATTGAGTTGTGATAGGGTTCTGATTGCTTTCTGATTGAGTTGTGATTGAGTTGTGATTGGGTTCTAATTGGGTTCTTATTGAGTTGTGATTGAGTTCTGATTGAGTTCTGATGATTCTGATTGAGTTGTGATTGAGTTGTGAATGGGTTCTGATTGAGTTGTGATTGGATTCTGATTGAGTTGTGATTGGGTTCTGATTGAGTTGTGATTGAGTTCTGTTTGAATTCTGATTGAGTTCTGTTTGAGTTCTGATTGAGTTCTGATGGTTGTGATTGAGTTGTGATTGGGTTCTAATTGAGTTGTGATTGAGTTCTGATGATTCTGATTGAGTTGTGATTGAGTTGTGATTGAGTTGTGATTGAGTTGTGATTGGGTTCTGATTGAGTTGTGATTGAGTTGTGATTGAGTGTTGATTGAGTGTTGATTGAGTGTTGATTGAGTTGTGATTGAGTTGTGATTGAGTTGTGATTGAGTTGTGATTGAGTTGTGATTGAGTTGTGATTGAGTTGTGATTGGGTTGTGATTGAGTTGTGATTGAGTGTTGATTGAGTTGTGATTGAGTTCTGATTGAGTTGTGATTGGGTTCTGATTGGGTTCTGATTGAGTTGTGATTGGGTTCTGATTGAGTTGTGATTGAGTTGTGATTGAGTTCTGATTGAGTTCTGATTGAGTTGTGATTGGGTTCTGATTGGGTTCTGATTGAGTTGTGATTGAGTTGTGATTGGGTTCTGATTGAGTTGTGATTGAGTTGTGATTGAGTTGTGATTGAGTTGTGATTGGGTTGTGATTGAGTTGTGATTGAGTTGTGATTGAGTTGTGATTGAGTTGTGATTGGGTTGTGATTGAGTTGTGATTGGGTTGTGATTGGGTTCTGATTGAGTTCTGATTGAGTTGTGATTGAGTTGTGATTGGGTTCTGATTGAGTTGTGATTGGGTTCTGATTGAGTTGTGATTGAGTTGTGATTGAGTTGTGATTGGGTTCTGATTGGGTTGTGATTGGGTTCTGATTGAGTTGTGATTGAGTTGTGATTGGGTTCTGATTGAGTTGTGATTGGGTTCTGATTGAGTTGTGATTGAGTTGTGATTGAGTTGTGATTGAGTTGTGATTGAGTTGTGATTGAGTTGTGATTGGGTTCTGATTGAGTTGTGATTGAGTTGTGATTGAGTTGTGATTGAGTTGTGATTGAGTTGTGATTGAGTTGAATGTGTTTTGTGTTTATAGTTCCTGAAGCAGATGTATGTTCTGGTTCTGGGTCTGGATGTTTTGGGGAATCCCTTCGGACTGATCCGAGGTCTGTCAGAGGGAGTGGAGGCTTTCTTCTACGAGCCCTTCCAGGTTAGCTGATCAGTTTTGAACATCTCTGCTGGATTTTCTCAGTCAGCTTTATGAGGTAGAGTCACCTGGAATTCAGGCTTTCAGTTAACAGCTGTGCTGATCTCATCAAGAGTTAATTACTTGAATTTCTTGTCTCTTAATAAAGTGTTTGAGAGCATCAGTTAAAGTAAAGTAGTGAAGAGGTAGAGTTACAGGTATACAGTGAATAGTGAATATTTCAGTAATGTTCTAATACAGATTATGAGAAGAAACAACTACTCAACTAAATAAAGAAAAAAAATACTTTAAGAAGAAATAAAGAATTTCAAGAACTTTGAAAGTATCCTCAAGTGCAGTTACTGCAAACACAATCAACCATCTTCAGCTCGATAGTGATGGTGGATCGATTGTGCATCACTGCTAGATCAAAGCTTTCTCTTAATTCCATCAAAAGGCAGGAAATTAGAAAGTTCTGGTGTTTCTGTTTCTAATAAAGATTAAAGATCTGATCTGATACAGGAAACAGCAGCTTTTATATTACTGTGATTAATGTGATTACTGTAGGGGGCAGTGCAGGGGCCGGAGGAGTTCGCTGAGGGATTTGTGATTGGTGTTCGCAGCTTACTGGGTCACACTGTTGGTAAGTACACACACACACACACACACACACACACACACACACACACACACACACAATTAACACAAGTGTTGACCAATACAAAAATGATCATTATAAAATATCTCAATACCAATACTGAAATAATCTCACAACACAATCCTGAAGCACCTGAAATTAATAGAGCAAAAGAAGATCAAACCTGAAACTAAAATTATTTGCTTTTATTAATAATAAATGAAAAGATAAACAAAGTGATGATGTTTATTCTTCATTTCATTTCATATAAGAATGTAATACGTTTATGGAAATCCTTTGATAGACAGCCTACAGATAAAGTTAACTGAGAGGAGAGCCCCTCCCAACCAGAAATTCTCTGAAATTATAGAAAGAAATGTCAGTGACATCACTGGCCCTGCCCCCTCGCTCTCGCTCCAGTAAAATAAAGGCATTTAAAATCTGAGATATTTAAACTTTAATCCGCTGATATGTTGTGAACTTGTAGAGTCGACTCTCACTGAGTGAATCAGATCAGGAATCGAGTGCAGATTAGAATCAATGATTCAGGACATTGTTTATGAGCTCATGTGTTTATATGAGGCTCTGATCCGGTGTAAATATAAACACAGCTGTGGGGAAACTCAGAGACGACACAGAGCTCTCCTCAGACACTGGATTAAACTACAGAACTGAACACTGAAGAGAAATAAAGCAGCAAAACAGAAACTTGGTAGCATTTCTTTTTAGATCTACGTAACACACACACTCACACACACACACACACACACACACACAGGTAATACACACACATGTACACAGGTGTGCTGAGGTGTGTTGTGGTGTTGTGTGCTGCAGGGGGCGCTGCAGGGATGGTGTCTCGTATAACGGGCTCGGTGGGGAAGGGTCTGGCGGCGATCACTATGGATAAAGAATACCAGCAGAAACGCCGCGAGGAGATGAACCGACCCCCCCGAGACTTCGGAGAGAGTCTCGCCAAGGGGGGCAAAGGACTTCTGAAGGTAACTACCCCCCCCAGATACCCCCTAACACCAGATACCCCACAGTTAACACCCCCCCCACCAGATACCCCCTCAATTATCACCCTCCCACCAGAAACTCCCCCACCACCAGATATAACCCCCACACCCGATACTTCCCACACCGGATATACGCACCTCATACTTCTGAAGGTAACTACCCCCCCCAGATACCCCCTAACACCAGATACCCCACAATTACCACCCCTCATACCAGATACCCCCTAACACCACCAGTTACTCCCTCCCACATTAGAAAACCCCCCCGCCAGATATCCCTCCACCACCAGATACCCCCTCAATTACCCCCCTCACACCAGATATCCCCCCTCCCACCAGATACCCCACCAGATATCCCCCCTCCCACCAGATATACTCCTCCCAACACCAGATGCCCCACAATAACTGTTTGGTTTCTCTTGCAGGGCGTGGTCGGGGGAGTGACGGGCATTGTTACCAAACCTGTGGAGGGTGAGACAAATATTTAATATTAAATTTATTCAGCACTGTTTACTTTACAGGATTACATCAATAATACATACTGTACATTCATTTATCAATATAATTTACAGTCATTGTTAGCACTGATATATGAACATCAGCGCTGTGGGTCCATGACCTTCTGTTCTATAGAAACATCTGACATGATGTCATATTTACAACCAGACTCTGTGCAGTACTCAATTAGTAAGCCCCGCCCCTTTCCCAGCAGAATAAGCGTTTGTCTCAGCCTGCCTTCACTGAGTTACAGCACAGCCTAAGAAGAAGCAGAGCAGATTTTCTCAGTATACTCTGTGTAAAATATAGTAAGTGTAATACATTTCCCAGCAGTAAAAGTCCAGTTCATATATGTGCATTTAATCTGAGAACCCTGGGAATATTTTATGTGGAAATAAGTTTATAATTATATGTGATAGATATGTTAACCACTAATATTCACAATTTAAATTGTAATATTCTGTGAAAACAACGAAATTGGATATTTTGCCCTAATCACACAGCCCTACTTACTGTAAATCATAAAAAACTTAATTTCACTTCTCAAATATGATATATGGTATATTTAACTGAAATTACTGATCTGAACAACCAATGATTTATAAAGGAAAATCATTACAATTATCAGTAGTGCCCAGATATTTTCATACCACTGTATATAATGATTATAAACTGATTATTGGAGAAAATAAAAGTGTGGGAATAAAAGCGCAGAGAAAACTAACTGCTGGAATTAGATGGAAAGGCAGATTAGAGAAGAAAAAAGGGGCGGGGCTGTTTTGTCATTGAATCACATGGGGAGGGGCGGAGCTACGTGTCACACTGCAACTATACTGCAACCAGCCAGCAGAGGCGCTAGACCTGTATTGACCTTAATGCTTCACTCAGAGTCGCTGTGCTCTCCATGCTTTCTACACTCACCTGTTCCAGGTACTGAACTGTCAGAGTTGTTTATTGGGTATATAAAGTAATGTGGGCGTGGCTTGCTGCTGTTGCGTTTGTTCAGGTGCGAAGAAGGAAGGAGCAGCAGGATTCTTTAAGGGCATTGGAAAG
The DNA here is from genome assembly GCF_023375975.1 of Astyanax mexicanus. Lineage (NCBI taxonomy): Eukaryota > Metazoa > Chordata > Actinopteri > Characiformes > Acestrorhamphidae > Astyanax > Astyanax mexicanus. Next base: position 471,241 of record NW_026040053.1, read on the forward strand.
GGTCTGGTGGGCGTGGTCGCCCGTCCCACCGGGGGCATCGTGGACATGGCCAGCAGCACTTTTCAGGGCATTCAGAGGTGAGACAGACACGCCCACACACCTGTCCTAATGTCTCTGACTCCTCCCACTCACAGATCAAGCAGAACATTATGACCACCTCCTCGTTTTGCACACGTCCTATGGACGGCCATTTTTCTGAGTGTCTGAATCATAAAGTGGAATTGGAACTTGGTTTTGAGGAGGTTAAAATTTCCCATAACGCACAGTGTTGGGAAGGTTACTTTTAAAATGTAATCCCTTACAGATTACTGATTACATCACTCAAAATGTAATTTGTAACGTAATCAGTTACATTACTTCAAGTGAGTAACGTAATCTGATTACTTTGGATTACTTTAAATATTGTCATTTTTTTAAGCCTGAATGAATGTAACAAATAGATAAACAAATAAAACAGCCTTTTTAATCACTCTATAAAAATACTTATGAAACCATTTCATCAAACAATTTTATGAAACACTTCTATAAATTGATGATAAAACAATTTAAAACCAAACAATGTAACAACAACTGTAAGCTATCTATTTGCAGGTTTGCCACCAGTGTTAATTTTGACAACAAATTTTGATTTAGTCTTAGTTATAGTCTTGTGACGAAAATAGTATTTAGTTTTAGTCACAATTTAGTCATCTGAAATGTTTTTAGTTTTAGTCGACTTAATGTCATAAGAATATAGTAGACTAAAATTACAGTAAATTTAGTCGACTAAAATGTAAAGGGTGTAAATGTAAATGCATTTTCATCAGTTCCCTTGAATTATTAACTCTACACGTATACGAAATGAAACGTTTAATAACCACTTGAGTAATATTGTTAATGTTTGAAAGTGAAATATATTTATATATGATTTAATGTATATTATTATTATTATTATTATTATTACTATTATTATTGTAGGTGTGTGACTATACATATTTTACATTTAAAATTTTGCTCTAGAAATCAGGTCATAAAACATCTGAATAGTTTAATTATAGTTTAAACAGAGCTGTAGATGCAAAAACTTTTAAATGATCTAGTTTTATCTCCAGCAGTAACCCAGCACACCTACTGGAGCTACAGTCTATAAATGAACACACATTCACACACTGTGCTGTAGAGATGCTCTCAGGATGTACTGAGAGACTTCATGAGTTAAAGTGAGAAACTTATGAGAAAGTGCGGTAAGGAACTTTACACAGACTTTTGGGTTCATAGATTCACTTATTTTATTGTTTTATTTTCGTTATATTATTGAGTTCCTTTCTGAGCTGTTCCTGCTTTAACACTAGCTGTATCTTTCCCACTGTGAGACTAAACAGATGATCTGATCTTAATGAGTGAGTTCTGTATCAGTTCTGTGTTTTAGTGCACTGCCGAGTTAAACACATCAGCTCATGAAATAACATCAGCATTAAAACGCGGATCTCTGCATGGAGATCTGTGGGACTCTGGTCTGCAGAAGCTGAAAGATTAGTGGTGTTTTTACCGGAGATGGAGTCGCTCCACGCGGTTTACACGTTATCTTGTTTTTCGCGACGTCAAAAGAGAAATATATCGCCTCTCCCCTCTCTCTCTCTCTCTCTCTCTCTCTCTCCCTCTCTCCCTGCTGAACACTGTCGAGTTAACTTCCAGTCGAGCTCCGTATCGACAGTTTAATTCCGCGCGGCGCTGCTGCAGGAGAGGCGGGTACTCCACCTTCGCTAAAGTAGCAGTGATTGGATCTCTTCCTAACTGGTCCCTACCTTTCACAGACCTAAATCAGTTCTGATTGGATTTCGTCCCTGCCAAACATTTTCGTCTCGTTTTTATTCGTTGACCAAAATGTCAGTTAATTTCGTCTCGTTGTGTGTGCGGAGCCGCTGTGAGCCGCTGCCCCTCCTCCCTGTGTGTGTGTGTGTGTGTGTGCAGCGAGACGGGAGGAGGGGCAGAGAGTTCCCTGTCATATCAGAGCGATTTCACCGCAAAATGTTATTTGCGTTTTGTCAGTGTTGGATTGGAAGAGCAAAAATAGGAAAGTACCGCAATGTAACCCTTTTATTTTAGCAGAGTAACTGTAATCTGATTACCACTTATTGAAGCAGTAACTGTAACGGATTACAGTTACTTATAATTTGTAATCTGATTACGTAACGCCGTTACATGTAATCCGTTACTTCCCAACACTGATAACGCATCATGATTTTTAGTAAACATTGCTGCTTACTACTCGAGTGATGGACAGCCAATCAAACATAAGGCTCTATCGTACAATCTGCTAAAGGTGCACCCTTTCTACACCCATTCTACAGTATATTTTTACGTCAGAGTTTAGGAATATATCTACAGTGATGGGCGTGGTGGCACGAAAGTGAGGTGTTCTATGTTTCTATCTTGGCAGCAAGAAACACAGATGCGCCACTGACTGATTAAAACCCTGACAACAGTCAGCACCATACACCATCACTTCTTAATCACAGCAAAAAATACGTCACCCAGAGCCTTCAGCAACCAACTATAAAATAAAACACACTTACAAATCAGCTCAGTATCTATAAGTTATTATTAGTTATATTTATTTCTGACATTTATAAGGACTTATATCAGGGATGGGCAACTGGCGGCCCGGGGGCCACACACGGCCCTCGTCATCACTCAGTGCGGCCCGCGAATAGATCAAAAATAATTTCATAATTAAAAAAAAAAAAAAAAAAAAACGTAATTCTACTTTTGACCGCTAGAGGGCGCTGCCAAACAACCACGAAAATTGACATTGACATCCAGTCCATTGTGAGCCAGCAGGCCAAACCACAGCTCTCTCATTAGCTTCAATAAATGTTGGGCCTCTGTGGTCTAGTTTTCTGCTATTATTGAATGAGCTATTTGCAATCAGTTTTTAAATCTTTTTTGTTCTTTGTTATAAATGAGTTCAAATGCCTTTTGCACTTTTATAAGCAAATGTTTTGTCCTTGTTGCTTATGAAGGACTTGTTATAATGAACTTATTTTACACAGAGGAACTACTGTATTTGCAATCAGTTTTTTAAGCAAACTTTTTGTTCTTTGATATGAAGGACTTCCTTTTTGCACTTTTTTTAAGCAAACGGTTTGTCTTTTGCCGTATTAAAATGCATTAATATGCAGAAAATAGTTGTTGATAAATGTTGGTGCTGTAAACATACAGATATAAATTCATATAAAATTTGTTCTTATTGAAAATCATTTGTAGCGTTTTTCATATTCAATTATTTGAAGTGCGAGGTCATGTGGCCCTCCAATGGTCATGCTGAAAAAAATGTGGCCCTCTCCATCATGGAAGTTGCCCATCCCTGACTTATATTAATGTTCAGTACACAGATTTAATAACTGTAGATTAATATAGCAGATATATTGGCATTCTGCTGTTTGAGAACTTTAACAGATGCTCATTCTCACTCATTCTCTCTCTCATCCTGCAGTTTTGGTAATAAAAAATAGAGAAAAGAGGAAGGCCCTTTGACTGAACATAAATGTATTTTATTTTATTTTGCTTTAATTTAATTGGAATTTTCTTTTACATTTTTTTTATTTAAAAAACATAAAAGCACATTGCCTCTCGTCTCGCGCTCACCATCAATTATTCAAAACTTGTGAAAACAATGTGAAATACACAGATCTATAAAGATATACGTTAGTGTTTTATTTTTTATCACCAGGGCACATTTATTAAAATATAAAATTATTAACTTATTAATTAAAATCTGGCAGTGATAGAAGGGAATCTCTATGGTTAAATATTGAGTCCACTGTCTGCTCACCTTTACCAATTAATCACTACCCTTTATACATAGATTCCATAAAATTCCACTCATCACTGAGAGCTTTGTAATATTTAACACGCTTTTAGCATGGAGAGATGTCCAGTCACATCTTAAAATTCCTTCATATCTTTCAGTGCGACCTTCCCCACCAACTATCAAACATAGAACTCTCTAGATGGAATTCTGCAGGCATTACACAAATATCTCATTTATTCTCAAAACACTCCTTAAAGTCTTTCTCGCAGACTCAAGAACTATTTGGAGTTTTTCAGATAATTGCAAATTGGGCATTTTATTAAATCTATACAGGAGCGAGAACAGCTGAGATTAGAACTGACTGAGATTGAAGAGCTCCTAGATTTCCACAGTAGTTTAAAAGGGTTGATTTCACATTTATATAATTTACAGTCTAATGCTTGTGTCTCATCATTACCTCATATGAAGCGCTTATGGGAAAGAGACCCTGAAATAAGTATAAGTGATGATAATTGGAAAAGGATATGGCAGGGCCTTCACCCTAAATTACGCTCAAAATCTCTTTATGAAATTAATTTAAAAATGATTAAAAGAACTTATCTTACACCAGTCCGTCTTTAAAAGATCTTCCCAGATCACTCTGATCTTTGTTTCAAATGTAAACTGGAAAAATGTACATATCTGCATTGTTTCTGGTCATGTGACAAGATACAATTCTTTTGGAAAGGGATACATCACGAACTTCAGAAAATGGTCCGATTAGCCTTTCCTCCTGCCCTTTTTCTTTTCCATTTTGATACGGAACATGTGCTTAATTATAAAATAAGGCATTTGTTTTGTATTTTAGTGTCTTTAGCTAAGAAATGTATTTTACTTTTATGGTCAACGCCTAAAGTTCCATCTGTCTGTTTCTGGCTAAAACACACTGACATATAGCTTGCATAAGAAAACACGTGTGTTCTGGCAGATATGGCGATTGCTGATACCTTGTTCATACCTTGAAGAATTGTCTTAAACTGATACTTGATGCATTTACATTCCTTATTATTATTATTATTATTATTATTATTATTATTTATTCTCTCTTTCTCTTTGTTTTTACATGTATAACAGTGTACCATGAGAGCGTGTACCCAAAAGTTATTGAATCTGACTATATGTGCAAATAAAATATAAATTGCAAAAGAATCTCGTCCAGTGCTCTAAAATGCTGCAAGAATTCAGGTATAAAACTCAGATCATTTAAATAAACTTAAGATGAGTAAGGACCTGTGAAGTTAATCAAATATTGTTAAATATAAAGGATAGCGTGAGGTTTTGCTGCACTGTTTCCATGATTTAAAAGTAAAATGTATGTCAGTCAGTGTTGCAAACCCAACTTTTACATCAACAGTGAACAGAATAGTAAATAAAATAACATTGCAAATTTAACAGTCAGAAAGATGATTTACTCCATGATCAGCTCAGCGTGTTTATTGAGTTTTAAACAGAGTTCAGCTCTTCAGGTGTTCAGGATGAGGATGAGGGCGTGTCTGAATTCACTCGCGTTTCACCACTAAATAGTGAACTAATAAGAAAATAGTCTAAAATAGTCTCTGCCTATAGACCGCTTCAGATGAATATTTATGAGCGTAGGAAGTGATGTAGCTGTTCCTAGAACACTTCGTTCAGCAGTAAACAGCATTCCAAACAGTGGACGTAACTTTTTAATTTAACATGAACTCAAACTTCACCTAATCTGAGAGTCACAAACATTAAAAATCAGGTCAAACTGTTCTTTAAACCAGTAAACTATGGAGGACCAAAAATTACATAAGTATAAATAAATACACATATAACTGTATAAATATATAAATAAATAAATGAATAAATAAATTAATGTTGAAATTAATAAATATATAAATAAATGCACATATAAATGAATAAGTAAAATATGTATATAAATAAATAAATAAATACATGCACAAATAATTGTATAGGTGAATAAATTAATAAATAAATACATTTCCTATTTATATATTTATTTATTCATTTATATGTGCATTTATTTATTTCAACATTTATTTATTTATTCATTTAATTATTTAATTATTTAATTATTTATTTATTTATATTTGTCATTTTTGGTCCTCCATAGTAAACACGCCTGCTTTAGTTTTTCACTCTGCTGACCTGCCTGCAGTAACAGTGTCCGCTCACAACTCCTCCCTCCTTCTTATCTATAAATCATGCAGAGTACGTGCTGGATAGAGTCTGACTCGCTCCAACCTCACCAAACACTATAGTGATGCTTCTCTACTAGAGATATTCACAACTTTTACACTGAGAAAGTGATTATATGCGCTCAGACTGCGGTGCGCTTTCACTGCCTCCGTTTCAACAAGATACTGATCACATCTGGCAAGCGTTTTAATCAGAGGAAAAAAAACTTCCCTCTTAAATCCTTATCAAAAGGATCAGGAGAAGAGGTTTGATCACTTTTTACTAATTTCTGATCGTATATTTGCTCTGTTTTCGGGAGATTTGTGAAATATTTGCTCTCATTTTTACAGCTGTATAGTTGAAAATAGCGCCACCGGAAGTGTGGAAGGAACAGACATGCGCAGTAGCTTTATTATTGTTGAAACTGACCACTATTCCCTCATTTCATTATAGACCGTTTCAGTCTCATAGTGAACAGATCAGATCAGTGGAGCTGAAATCAGTATCTGATACTGGGTGTGGAAACAGGGAGGTGGTCATAATGTTCTGCTTGATCAGTGTGTGTATATGTCTCACACTCACAGTCTCAGAGCTGAGAAAGTGCTGTATATAAGAGGGACAGATGTGCCGTAAGTCACGGGACAGCGGGACAGTCTGTCTCTCTCTCTCTCTCTCTCAGGATGAGCAGTGATACTGTTACGTAACCGAGCGTCTGATCTGTCTGTTATTTCTTTTCTTTTCTTTGATCTTTTATTGTCTGTATCTCTGTGATGATGATTTAGTGTTTTCTGTGTTTGATTTGATTTCCTGTCTGTTCACTAATTTTGTGGCTCTTTCTTTTCTCATGAGTTTAATCCTGGATGTGTTTTGTTCTTTTAGTTGAGTGAGTATTGATGGTGTGTGTGTGTAAGAGTGTGTGTGTGTAAGAGTGTGTGTAAGAGTGTGTGTGTGTGAGTTTGGGGGATCAGTGAATGATTCTTCAGGGTCTGAAATATAAAGAAAGTATAAATAATGAAGGGTTTGCTGGCATGAGTGATTTTCCCTGCATAAAAGTGAATGATGGTGAGGTAAGCATTGCATCGTGGGTAGTGGAGGATGATGCAAGCAGTGGTTCTGTGCGATATTCTGCCTTTATCTCCTGTACAGTGAAACCCATAGAACTGTCTGGATGAATCTCAACATAACCCCCCCTTTCCTCAACGGCAAGAGTCTGACGAGCAGAGCAGCCAATAGGAAAGAGCAGCACAAGAACACACACACACACACACACACACTATTATACACATGTGAAAACACACACACTTAATTCATATTGTTTAAATGTTAAATTTGAAAAGTACACACTGTACAGCTTGATTTAGGGCATTTCAGTGTGTCTTTGCTATCATAACAGCGGGAAAAGTACACCTTATGCACCTCACCTGCCAAGAATCAGTGAGTAATCCAGCTCAGAAAAACTGTTAGCATCACACCTAGCATGCTAATCCTGCTGATGCTTGCTGTTTAGTTAGCAGTCTGGCTAAATTGCTATTCTAGGCTTCTTAATGCAGTTTCAGATTGAACTATATATATATATATATATATATAACAAAAAAGATGCAGAGCTTTCAGACCTCAAATAATGCAAAGAAAACAAGTTCATATTCATAAAGTTTTAAGAGTTCAGAAATAATCAATATTTGGTGGAATAATCCTGGTTTTTAATCACAGTTTTTTTCATGTATCTTGGCATCATGTTCTCCTCCACCAGTCTTACACACTGCTTTTGGATAACTTTATGCTGCTTTACTCCTGGTGCAAAGGTTATGGTTTGATGGCTTATTGCTCTCTTATTTTTGGCTAACACACTCCGAACATGCCAAGACTGGCCTCTTAGACTGTTAGCATTGCAGCTTTAACCTGGCCGCACCAAGCTGTTAGCATATTGGCTAACTCTCTATTCTAGGCTAGTGATCAGCGAGTAATCCAGCTCAGAAAAGCTGTTAGCATCTGAGGGTGGCTGCTGTCTCTGTTAGCATTGTGGCTAAACTGGTATTTTATGTTTTATAACTCAAGAGACATAAATCAACCATCATAGCTAATTATCAGACTCTGCATCTGTCATCAACTATCAGAGAGTAATCCAGCTCTGCAGCTAAAGCCTGATCTCCTCATTTCAGGGTCAGCAGAGTTTGTGAAACGTCCAAAAATGAACAGATCTGTTGTTTGCTTATTTTTTAATTAGAGATTTATATTTTTGGTTTAGGAATTTCATATTTGCACAATTGTGATTTTATAATTTACATGTTATGCACTGGTTTTACACTAGGGGGCGTACTACAGTACAGTACAGTAGTCTGCTCTTTCCCAGCATGCTCTGCTCCTCGGATACGGTGCACTGCACGAGCTAACTGCACTGCTGATACACCGATACAGCACTGCCAGATCTTTGCCAGGACTAACCAAGGTCCGCCCACTTCCACTTCAGCCAATGGCAAAGGAGCATTCTCATCTCCATGACAGCTCAGTGACCAATAACTGACCGCTTTCCCATCATACGTACTCTGTACGAACCCTGGCTTCCTCATGCGTCCCCGTCACCCATCCTTCATTTCTCACAGTTCACACCTGTTCACACCTGTTCTGTTCACACCTGTGTCCTTGTTATTCCATGCCTGCACTGTAGAGGTAATATAAGGTGAGAGACACACAGGGCTTCAGACATTAATGCTAATACAGAGCTTTAGGTACAGCTGTGCGATGCTAAGCTAACATCGCTAACAAACACTAGACTTGGACCGATCTCCTCTGGATAAAAAAACGGTCCAAATATCAAACAAACAAATTTATAGAATTTAATTTAATTTAAAGAATGAGGAAACTAGACTGTGATACAGCTTCTAAACATGAGTCAAGTGAAATAACTTTTAAATGAGAACTTTTAAAAGTAAAATAGGCTTTTAGTGTATTAAAACATGATATAAAGTTGTTATCTGTGTTGAATATCTCTCCTCCGCTCTCCTGCAGTTTTCTAACATCCAGTATTTTCTGCTCTTTACCCAAACAGACTTTAGAATGAGTGATATGGGGCATATTTTACCCTGCAGATAAATCACTTTTTACACCGTTATCCCATAGTGTGACCTAATCACAGATTACTAATGTCAGCGCTGGAGATTTATCTACACTATGGGATGTAAACAGTGGTTTTAATAATCTTCTTGTTCAGTTTTAAAGCTCTAAATGTCTGGTTTTAAATATCAGGACTCTCTGGATTCTACCAGTGAAGTGTGGAGCTACTTTGAGCTGAATAACGGTGTAAAAAGTGATTTATCTGCAGGGTAAAATATGCCCCATATCACTCATTCTAAAGCAAAAAAAATATTGGATGTCAGAAAGCTGCTGGAGAGCGGAGAAAGAGCTATTCAGCAAAGATAAAAACTTTTTGACATTTTTTACTACACTAAAAGTTAATTTTACACTGAAGTTCTCTTTTAAAAGTAATTTTTGCAGCGCTGCTGTTGCTGTATATTAGTGTACTGTTGTTCTATGCGTTATCTAATGATTAGGATTAGGATTTTTCAGTATAAACGTAAGAATAGATTAAACTAACAGCACAGCTACATGTGAAGAAGTCTATATTAACGATGGTAACCATGGTAACGATGGTAACGGCGGATTCTGATTGGCAGGGTGGCGGAGTCGACGGAGGAGGTGACGAAGTTGAGACCCGTTCGGCTCATTCGAGAAGACGGGATCATTCGGCCCTACGACCAGCAGGAGTCTGAGGGATACGACCTTTTCCAGGTGAGAAAACCCACCTCACGCCCATCAGTCTCATTAGGAGTGTGACGAGATCTCACGAGATTAAAACGTTCTCCTAAACACAATATCATGTCTCATTTCATTCTTACAAACCCAGCATTGAGTTTCACCTCATTGTCGCAAACCAAATGTCTTGTTTCTTCAAAAAAAAACAGTATCGTGTCTTATCTCGTCTCACTCTCATAAACCCATTATCATGACTTGCCTTGTTCTCTAAAAGCTTGTCTCATCTTGTTCTCGATCTCAGTTTTGTAAACCCAATGTAGTGTCTCATCTCATTCTCACAAACCAAATGTCTTGTTTCGTCTGGTAAACCCAATATCGTGCCATGTCTTGCCTTGTTCTCATAAACCCACTATTGTCTCATTTCATCTCGTTACCAGTATTGTGTCTCGTCCCATCCTCATTAACCCAATATCTTGTCTCATCTTTTTCTTATGAACCCAATATTGCGTCTAATCCTCATAAACCCAATATCATGTCATGTCTTGTCTCATTATCGTAAACCCTGTATTGTGTCTCATCTCAGTCTTGCAAACCAAATGTTGTGTCTCGTCTCATTCTTGTAAACCCAATGTCTTGTCTCGTTTTTTGTCGTGAACTCTTTTTTGTGTCTCATCTCATTTTTGAAAACCAAATGTCTTGTCTCGTCTTCTTCTCATAAACCCAATGTCCTGTCTCATCTTATTTTGTAAACCAAATATTGTGTCTCATCTCATTCTCATAAACCCAATATTGTGTCTTGTCTCGTTCTCATAAATCCAGTGTCTTGTCTCATTCTGTTCTCATAAACACACTATCTTGTCTTGTTTTGTTGTCGTAAACCGAATGTCATATCTCCTCTAGTTCTCGTAAACCCAATATTGTCTCATCTCGTCTCGTAAACCCAACGTCTTGTCTCATCATGTTCTCGGTAATCCAGTATTGTGTCTAGTCCCATCCTTATAAACCAAATATCATGTCATGTCTCATATTATTCTTGTAAACCCAATATAGTGTCTTGTCTCGTTCTGCTGCTTTTCCTTCACTGTGCTGTGAAGCTCCAGCTCATCCCAATTAAATCACCTCAAATCACCTTAATCTCAGTTCATCAGCTTTAGATCAGGAGATTAATGTGGAGGAAAAACACTTTAATACTCTTTAATACAGAATTATATATGAGTCCCGCAATCGATTACATCTCTTTAATATTAATCTATAATGTAGAAAATATATTAAATACAGAAATAAAACATAAAAACAGTAAATGAGGTGTTTTCAAACTTTTGATAGGTACTGTACTTTTATACATTGATTAAATATAATATCTGAATACAGATAGATACAGATAGTTCTCTGCTGTTCTGTTCTGTCTGTTCTCCGGGTTCTGATTGGCTCTAATCTCTTCATCGTCTCTCTTTTCTCTTCTTCTTTTCTTCATGCAGCCTGAGGAGGAGGAGGAGGGGTGATGGGTTTGGGGTTTTTATGGGGCTGTAAATGTTTTTATAAAGAGCTAAATGATATAAAGGACTGTTGTAGTAATAACTATATATATAAATATATAAATATAAACCGGCTCAGCTGTTTAATATTGCAGTGTTTAATCCGGCTGGTCTACCAGTGGCTGAATGTTAATGTGTGTTTTGTGTAATTCAGCAGAAATGATAAACGTAAACCAGCATTTCACACATTATTCCTTTATTTACCGTCTTACAAATGTAAGATTATTCAATTTTTTACTTTTTGTTGCCAAAAGGACTCAATTTAATACCTCATTACTTGTTTTAACTTTTGGAAATATACAGCTCTGTAAAAAATGAAGAGGTCACTTCAGTTTCTGAATCAGTTTCTCTGATTTTACTATTTATAGGTTTATGTTTGAGTAAAATGAACATTGTTGTTTTATTCTATAAACTACAGACAACATTTCTCCCAAATTACAAATAAAAATATTCTCATTTAGAGCATTTATTTACAGAAAATGAGAAATGACTGAAATAACAAAAAAAAAGATGCAGAGCTTTCAGACCTCAAATAATGCAAAGAAAACAAGTTCATATTCATAAAGTTTTAAGAGTTCAGAAATAATCAATATTTGGTGGAATAAACCTGGTTTTTAATCACAGTTTTTTTTTCATGCATCTCTGCATCATGTTCTCCTCCACCAGTCTTACACACTGCTTTTGGATAACTTTATGCTGCTTTACTCCTGGTGTAAAAATTCAAGCAGTTCAGTTTGGTGGTTTGATGGTTTGTGATCATCCATCTTCCTCTTGATTATATTCCAGAGGTTTTTAATTTGGTAAAATCAGAGTAAATCATCATTTTTTTTATTTTTAAGTGCTCTCTAATTTTTATTTACAGAGCTGTATTTTCCATATGTTTTACGATATCTTAATGCCAAATAATGATGCGTGTTTGTTTGAACTCGTCTAACTTAGTTTTTTTTTTTTATCTTAACAAAAATAGAAATTATATTGTTAAATGTATTAATTATATTATTAAAACATTCTAAAAATATATAATAAATACAGATGCCACATTCACTCACGATAACAGTTATTAATGCTCAAATATCATCTAGATGTTAATTATTAAGATGCATATTTTAATACTAATTTCAGTAATTTAAGAAAAGAGGTGTAAAAGATTTTTTTGTATTTTTAAATATTTTTATTTTTTAATATTTTGGCATTGTGTGTAAATTCCAGAGTCTGTTATTCGATGTATTGATTGATTGTGAAACGAGTAGAAATATAAAATTATCGGTAACACTTTCTATAAATGTCATCTCTGTAAGATTCTATAAACGTATATAACACATTGTAATGCATTCATAAGTGCTTATAAACATGATTATACATATAAAAATGTATAACACGTTATAGCCATGTTTATTATGCAAATGTATAAACAAATCCTTAATTATATTGTAATTATTTATAACCACTCATGAATTATACTTGTCTCGAATGTAATATATATAACTATAAGTTATAGTCATTTATAATGTATTATAACAGGTCTTTGTTCGCTTTATGTGAAGTGACATACTTTCATGGTGGGACTAGATTATTAATGATGGATTTTTACTATTTTAACATATATATTATAAGCACAGCTGAAAAGACATAATGCATAATAAACATGGCTATAATGGGTTATGCATTATTATTATTTTTATAGCGATGTTTATAATTCCTTATGAATGCTGCAATATAATATGTTTGAATGTGTTTATAGAGCTTAATAAAGACGACATTCATCTAAATTATTACCACTTTATAACCACTCTAATTTATCGGTGTGCATTTATGTCTATATATGCAATGCGTCTGATATTTATAAGGACAGATCATTTGAGTTATATATCTAATATATCTAATAAAGCATGAGCGATCTGAGTGTGATGAGTTTTCCTATATACTCTGATTTTGTAAAACCTCGTATATCCACAGATCTGTACTCATAACTGTGATATAACATCTGGACTGCCTTAGATCCTGTAACTGTGTTCTGATGTGATTATTTAATTTTATTGGTTTAAAGTTTGCAGTGATTTGTATAAATCAGATCTATAATAAATCTGCAGAGTTGATATTATTATTATTATTATGGTCAGAATGATTATTTCAGTATAAAGTGAATTAAGTGTTTAAACCCTGTTCACACCTGGTACTATATATATATATATATACATACACACTACCGTTCAAAAGTTTGGGGTCACTCAAACAATTTTGTGTTTTCCATGAAAAGTCACACTTATTCACCACCATACGTTGTGAAATGAATAGAAAATAGAGTCAAGACATTGACAAGGTTAGAAATAATGATTTGTATTTGAAATAACATTGTTTTTACATCAAACTTTGCTTTCATCAAAGAATCCTCCATTTGCAGCAATTACAGCATTGCACACCTTTGGCATTCTAGCTGTTAATTTGTTGAGGTAAGCTGGAGAAATTGCACCCCACGCTTCTAGAAGCAGCTCCCACAAGTTGGATTGGTTGGATGGGCACTTCTGGCGTACCATACGGTCAAGCTGCTCCCACAACAGCTCAATGGGGTTCAGATCTGGTGACTGCGCTGGCCACTCCATTACCAATAGAATACCAGCTGCCTGCTTCTGCTGTAAATAGTTCTTGCACAATTTGGAGGTGTGTTTAGGGTCATTGTCCTGTTGTAGGACGAAATTGGCTCCGATCAGGCGCTGTCCACTGGGTATGGCATGGCGTTGCAAAATGGAGTGATAGCCTTCCTTATTCAGAATCCCTTTTACCCTGTACAAATCTCCCACCTTACCAGCACCAAAGCAACCCCAGACCATCACATTACCTCCACCATGCTTAACAGATGGCGTCAGGCATTCTTCGAGCATCTTTTCATTTGTTCTGCGTCTCACAAACGTTCTTCTTTGTGATCCAAACACCTCAAACTTGGATTCATCCGTCCACAACACTTTTTTCCAGTCTTCCTCTGTCCAATGTCTGTGTTCTTTTGCCCATCTTAATCTTTTTCTTTTATTAGCCAGTCTCAGATATGGCTTTTTCTTTGCCACTCTGCCCTGAAGCCCAAAATCCCGCAGCCGCCTCTTCACTGTAGATGTTGACACTGGTGTTTTGCGGGTACTATTTAATGAAGATGCCAGTTGGGGACCTGTGAGGCGTCTGTTTCTCAAACTAGAGACTCTAATGTACTTATCTTCTTGCTTAGTTGTGCAACGCGGCCTCCCACTTCTTTTTCTACTCTGGTTAGAGCCTGTTTGTGCTGTCCTCTGAAGGAAGTAGTACACACCGTTGTAGGAAATCTTCAATTTATTAGCAATTTCTCGCATGGAATAGCCTTCATTTCTAAGAACAAGAATAAACTGTCGAGTTTCAGATGAAAGTTCTCTTTTTCTGGCCATTTTGAGCGTTTAATTGACCCCACAAATGTGATGCTCCAGAAACTCAATCTGCTCAAAGGAAGGTCAGTTTTGTAGCTTCTGTGATGAGCTAGACTGTTTTCAGGTGTGTGAACATGATTGCACAAGGGTTTTCTAATCATCAATTAGCCTTCTGAGCCAATGAGCAAACACATTGTACCATTAGAACACTGGAGTGATAGTTGCTGGAAATGGGCCTCTATACACCTATGTAGATATTGCACCAAAACCAGACATTTGCAGCTAGAATAGTCATTTACCACATTAGCAATGTACAGAGTGTATTTGTTTAAAGTTAGGACTAGTTTAAAGTTATCTTCATTGAAAAGTACAGTGCTTTTCCTTCAAAAATAAGGACGTTTCAATGTGACCCCAAACTTTTGAACGGTAGTGTATATATATATATATATGTGTGTGTGTATATATATGTATATATATATATATATATATATATATATATATATATATATATATATATATGTGTATATACTGGCACTCACTCCTGTTACTGGCACTCATTCCTGTTACTGGCACTCACTTCTGTAACTGGTACTTCATTCTGTTACTGGCAGCCACTCCTGTTACTGCTGCCACTCACTCCTGTTACTGACACTCACTCCTGTTACTGACACTCACTCCTGTTACTTAAAACTCACTCCTGTTACTGGAACACACTCCTGTTACTGGCGCTCACTCCTTTTACTGCTGCCACTCACTCCTGTTACTTAAAACTCACTCCTGTTACTGGAACTCACTCCTGTTACTGGAACACACTCCTGTTACTGGAACACACTCCTGTTACTTAAAACTCACTCCTGTTACTGGAACACACTCCTGTTACTGGCGCTCACTCCTGTTACTGCTGCCACTCACTCCTGTTACTGGCGCTCACTTCTGTTACTGCTGCCACTCACTCCTGTTACTGGCGCTCACTTCTGTTACTGCTGCCACTCACTCCTGTTACTGGCGCTCACTTCTGTTACTGCTGCCACTCACTCCTGTTACTGGCGCTCACTTCTGTTACTGCTGCCACTCACTCCTGTTACTGGCGCTCACTCCTGTTACACTGTAAACCCGCATAAATTGAATTTACTTTAAAAATTTGAGGAAACCGGTTGCCTTAAAAAAAGTTAAGTAATAAATGAAGTAAAAACTTAAGTTAGCATAGCTTAGAACATCAAATTATTACAACTAAATGGTTAATTGATTTAACTTTTTTATTTTTGTTATATTGTAAGACTGCACTGTAAAACCCGATAAGTTGACTAAACTCAAGACTTTTGTTGTAACCGATTACCTAATAAATTTTAAGTTCATGTAATATAATTTTTAAGTACAGTGAACTTAACAAATACATATACATATATATTTAAAATGAATATTTTCCTGAACTTGTATTTAGTCTTCTTTCTGGTTTCATTTAACTATTTATTTAAATACTGATAGAAAAGTAGCTGAAATAAATCAGTAAAGAATTAAAAGTACTGAGAGCACAGCGAGAACACAGAGTTACTGCAGCTCAGTAAATGATGCTTGTTCTTACAGCCTACAACACAGAGAACAAGCATTTAATCATAATATACAATCTACAAGTTTACCTAAGGTAGCCCCGGGGGGGAATCACTACACACTGATGGTGAATGTCTGTCAGAAACTGTTGGACACACCCAGTATGCAAATAGATTGTGACAGAAGCCAATAGAAAAGAAGCTGTTAATGGTAACAGACTAAACTCAGTTATTATTATAATTTGGTTTAACTCAAAGATCTCAGTTTGAATAGTACAGTATATGTGCTCACAAATTCAGTTCAACTAACTCAAAATAGTTGAGTATTGTTTAGAAATATCCAATTTTATGTAAAACAGACTTAAATCATTTGAGTTTAAACAACTTCTGGGTTTACAGTGTACTGGAACTCACTCCTGTTACTGGAACTCACTCCTGTTACTGGAACTCACTCCTGTTACTGGCACTCACTCCTGTTACTGGCACTCACTCCTGTTACTGGCGCTCACTCCTGTTACTGGCACTCACTCCTGTTACTGGCACTCGCTCCTGTTACAGGAACTCACTCCTGTTACTGGCACTCACTCCTGTTACTGGCACTCGCTCCTGTTACTGGCACTCACTCCTGTTACTGGCGCTCACTCCTGTTACTGGCGCTCACTCCTGTTACTGGCACTCACTCCTGTTACTGGAACTCGCTCCTGTTACTGGCACTCACTCCTGTTACTGGCGCTCACTCCTGTTACTGGCACTCACTCCTGTTACTGGCGCTCACTCCTGTTACTGGCACTCGCTCCTGTTACTGGAACTCACTCCTGTTACTGGAACTCACTCCTGTTACTGGCACTCACTCCTGTTACTGGCACTCACTCCTGTTACTGGCACTCACTCCTGTTACTGGAACTCACTCCTGTTTGCGTGTGTAAATTTACTTCTCGTGAGTACAAAAAGGAGAATTGTGTGCACACTGACCAAAGCTTCATTTTACTATTCTCAGGTTTGTGAATGTGTGTGTGTGTAGTGTTAGTGTAAGAGTATAGTGTGTGAGAGTGTGTTATTATATTAGAGTATGTGTGTATAAGTATATTAGTGTGTGTGTATAGTGTGTGTGTTAGAGCTCCTGTTGTAATGTGTGTGTGTGTGTATAGTGTGTGTGTGTGTGTGTATAGTGTGTGTGTGTGTGTGTATAGTGTGTGTGTGTGTGTGTGTGTGTGTGTGTGTGTGTGTATAGTGTGTGTGTGTGTATAGTGTGTGTGTGTGTGTGTGTGTGTGTGTGTGTGTGTATAGTGTGTGTGTGTGTGTGTGTGTATAGTGTGTGTATAGTGTGTGTGTGTGTATAGTGTGTGTGTGTGTGTGTGTGTTCAGTGTGTGTGTGTGTGTGTGTATAGTGTGTGTGTTAGAGCTCCTGTTGTAATGCGTGTGTGTGTGTGTGTGTGTGTGTGTGTGTGTGTGTGTATAGTGTGTGTGTTAGAGCTCCTGTTGTAATGTGTGTGTGTGTGTGTGTGTGTGTGTGTGTGTGTGTGTGTATAGTGTGTGTGTTAGAGCTCCTGTTGTAATGTGTGTGTGTGTGTGTGTGTGTGTGTGTGTGTGTGTGTGTGTGTATAGTGTGTGTGTTAGAGCTCCTGTTGTAATGTGTGTGTGTGTGTGTGTGTGTGTGTGTGTGTGTGTGTGTGTGTATAGTGTGTGTGTTAGAGCTCCTGTTGTAATGTGTGTGTGTGTGTGTGTGTGTGTGTGTGTGTGTGTGTGTGTGTATAGTGTGTGTGTTAGAGCTCCTGTTGTAATGTGTGTGTGTGTGTGTGTGTTTCAGAGGTCTGAGATTAAGCAGTTGGATGGGGAATATTTCAGAGAGCATTATGAATACCCCGGACACAGAAAGACCAACATCATTGTTACCAACAGGTAACCAAACACAGCACACCTGCCGTTAGCCCCGCCCCCTCACCACGCCCCTTTTAAACACAGAGACACAGAGAAATATCACCTGTTATAGCTTCATCTATAGGTGAGCTGTTACCTGTGCACCATGCTGCTTGATTTAGGGCAGTGTGTCAGTGTGTCTTTGCTATCATAACGACAGGAAAAGTACACCTTACGAGACTCAAAACACAAAGCAAAAGGCATGTACTAATTCTCTTAATTAATGATGAGTGTGGTTAATTTTGGGCGTAACATGAAATAAATAAACCAATCAGAGTGTCTCTTGCTCATCGTTCTCTTTAAGAGTAGATCAGGTGAGCTCTGTCTTTGGTGGATTGCTATTTTAACGGTGCAGCTACCTGGACGTGTCCAACAAACTCTTCTCAGAAGGAAGGAGTTTATTTCACGCTACGCCCAAAAAATGTATCACACCCATGATTAATTAAGAGAATTAGTTTATGCCATTTGCTTGTTTTGAGCCGTGCACGGTGTACTTTTCCCATTGTTACGATAGCAAAGACACACTGACCCCCTAAATCATATTGCATGGGTAACGGCTCGCATAGAGATAAAGCTAAAATTGGGCCAAGTTATTAAATATCATTTAAAAATTCATGTAAACTCCAGAATACTCTCTAAATATATGTAAAGTATATGGAATTATGGATTAGCAGTAGAGGAAAAAGTGTGTATCAGGATGAGTCTGATTATAATAATGTGTGTTTGTGATTCAGGAGGGTGATGTGTGTTAAAGAGATCGATCTGATTGGCCACTTTAATAAAGAGTGGGAGTGTCAGTTCGAGAACTTTCTGAAATCTCCTTCTGTAGAGGGTGGAGATCTGAGGATTTACTGCAAGGTACAACATGAGCACATCAATTAAATCATCAATACATAAATATATAACCAAAGTATATGTTAATTTATCATCATTATTAACATTAATAATGATTATTTAACATTTATACCGATTACATTATCACGCCATCACATCATCACACCATAATTACAAAACCACATCATACCATTACACTTATCACATCATCAAACCATCATACCATCACATCATCACATCATATCATCACACTTATCACATAATCTTATCATCACATCATATCATTACAACACCACAGCAGCATACAATCACATCATCACACCATAATTACAAAACCACATCATACCATTACACTTATCACATCATCAAACCATCATACCATCACAGCATCACATCATATTGTCACACTTATCACGTCATCATATCATTACATCATATAATTACAACACCGCATCATACAATTACAGCATCACATCACATTATCAAATTTATCAGATCATCACAGCATCACACCATCATATCATTACAACATCACATCATCATATAATCATATCTGTTTATTTATCATGATTATTAAGATTAATAATGAATATTGTGTTATTGATACTGTAGTGTATTTGTGATTAATATGTGATGGTTAAAGGTGATTTGTTGGTTCAGGAGCAGAATAAGCTGAAGCTGCTGAAGGATCAGGGTCAGGTGAGAGTGGTGAACCTGAGAGAAGCCGAGACGGCCGAGGTAAATCACATCACATCATCACATTACATCACATCACATTACATCACATCATCACATTACATCGCATCACATTACATCACATCATCACATCACATCATCACATTACATCACATCATCACATCACATCACATCATCGCATCACATCACATCATCACATTACATCGCATCACATTACATCACATCATCACATCACATCATCACATTACATCACATCATCACATCACATCACATCATCGCATCACATCACATCATCACATCAGAGTGAAGGATCTCATTCCTGTGAAGCTAAAGATGCTGATTTTTAAAAACACAGTATATCTGTTTTAATTTCCAGTTTACATGTGTTTACATGTTGGTGTCAGAAGGGGTTCATTTAGTGTTGAGTTTAAGCCCCGCCCACTAGAGAGCAGTCTTGTACTGATTCTGATTGGATAAAAAGTAAACTTTTCTCTTACTCAGATTTTATAAACATGATGGTGTGTTTATATCCAGCTCTGTAAAAAATGAAGAGATCACTTCAGTTTCTGAATCAGTTTCTCTGATTTTACTATTTATAGGTTTATGTTTGAGTAAAATGAACATTGTTGTTTTATTCTATAAACTACAGACAACATTTCTCCCAAATTACAAATAAAAATATTCTCATTTAGAGCATTTATTTACAGAAAATGAGAAATGACTGAAATAACAAAAAAGATGCAGAGCTTTCAGACCTCAAATAATGCAAAGAAAACAAGTTCGTATTCATAAAGTTTTAAGAGTTCAGAAATCATCAATATTTGGTGGAATAACCCTGGTTGGTTTTTAATCACAGTTTTAATTTCATGCATCTTGGCATCATGTTCTCCTCCACCAGTCTTACACACTGCTTTTGGATAACTTTATGCTGCTTTACTCCTGGTGTAAAAATTCAAGCAGTTCAGTTTGGTGGTTTGATGGTTTGTGATCATCCATCTTCCTCTTGATTATATTCCAGAGGTTTTTAATTTGGTAAAATCAAAGAAACTCATCATTTTTAAGCTCTCTTATTTTTACACAGAGCTGTATATAAAGAATGATCTGGTTCTGGTTGTATGGTGATTGCAGGTCGGGGATTCATGAATATTAAAGCTGTTTTATTTTCTGCTTCACAGAAACTGAAACAGTCGATTCAGGAAGCTCAGTTGGCTCGACAGCAGCATCAGATGGTCCGACAGAAATCCCAGCGCTTCCTCAAACTGCAGAGAACCGGCAGCACCGCCTGATCCTACCCGCCGGACCCCCATCACATCACCATCACATCACCATCACACCACCATCACACCACCATCAAATCACCATCACATCACACCATCACATCACACCATCACATCACAGCTTCACATCACAGCTTCACATCACACCATCACGTCACCATCACATCACCATCACATCACCATCACATCACACCATCACATCACCATCACACCACCATCACGTCACCATCACGTCACCATCACATCACACCATCACATCGCCATCACGTCACCATCACGTCACTCATCATATAATTATGCCAACACATTATCACATCACACCATCATGCCTTGACACCATCACATTATCACATAATCATATTATCACGTCATCACATTATCACATAATCATATTATCACGTCATCACATTATCACACAATCACATCACATAATCACATCAACACTTCATCACACCATCATGTCACACTATCACATCACACTATCACATCAGGCCATCACACCATCACATCATAGCACCGACACACAATCATATTATCACACCATTACAACATCACATCACACTACCACATCATCACATTATCATATCATTATCATATCATCACATCATCACCAGCTCCAGAGTTAATGGCCTGTAGTGTTTAATGCTCTTGTGTTCTGATTGATTGATTGATTGATTGATTGATTGACTCTGCACTATTGATTATTGCACTTGACTCAGTGATCACTGAAGCAGCTTTAGTTTCAGCACCTTTAAGATCCTGTGGTGTCTAAATATAATCTATAGTATATAAGTGTAGTTATAATGAGTTATAAATGTTATGCGTGGTGTCTGGTTGTGTTTAAGTGATTCTATACAGTATATATGTATAAATATATATGCAAAATACTCCATCCATCTTTCATTTTAGTTTTTTCTACAGCAGGTAAAATACACACTGTATCAGGATTAGATCTGGATTATTCCAGATATTAGTCACATGATTGTGAGCAGGTGTGAACGGGGACAGCAAGGGTCACAATATCTATAATTCAGGTTTATAGTGATTATTTACTGTACTGTGATTGTGATTATCTAACCAAATCATGAGATACTCTGTGTAATAGTGATTATTTTCACCATTACCAATCAAAAAGTACTTTGAGTAAAGCCATAAAACACAGAAGATTAGTAACAATGCAGATCTGTACAGAATGTAACTATAAAAATAACAGTAAATGAGATGTGTAATGGTGATTATGGCATTTTTGGTAATATTTGTGATTGTAGTGATAATGGTAATTATGGTGATTATTGTTATCATAATGATTATGGCGTCATGGTGAATATGGTGATTATAGTGATCATGGTGATAATAGTAATTATTATTAGCCATGGTGATTATGGTGATCACAGTGATTATGATAGTCATGGTGATTATGGTGATCACAGTGATTATGATAGTCATGGTGATTATGGTGATCACAGTGATTATGATAGTCATGGTGATTATGGTGATCACAGTGATTATGATAGTCATGGTGATTATGGTGGTCCACGGTGATTGTGGTGAGTATAGGGATCATGGTGATTATGATAATAACGGTGATAATGGTGAAGTGATTAGTCTGTTTGGACCTGTTTTTAAATGCGTTTTTTAGCTGGAACATTCACTGGGCTGTAGTATCACAGTATCACAGGGCTGTAGTATCACAGTATCACAGGGCTGTAGTATCACAGGGCTGTAGTATCACAGTATCACAGTGCTGTAGTATCACAGGGCTGTAGTATCACTGGGCTGTAGTATCACAGTATCACAGGGCTGTAGT
This sequence comes from Astyanax mexicanus, assembly GCF_023375975.1. Classification (NCBI taxonomy): domain Eukaryota; kingdom Metazoa; phylum Chordata; class Actinopteri; order Characiformes; family Acestrorhamphidae; genus Astyanax; species Astyanax mexicanus. Next base: position 493,985 of record NW_026040053.1, read on the forward strand.
ATCACAGTATCACAGTGCTGTAGTATCACAGTATCACAGGGCTGTAGTATCACAGTATCACAGGGCTGTAGTATCACAGGGCTGTAGTATCACAGTATCACAGTGCTGTAGTATCACAGGGCTGTAGTATCACTGGGCTGTAGTATCACAGTATCACAGGGCTGTAGTATCACAGTATCACAGGGCTGTAGTATCACAGGGCTGTAGTATCACAGTATCACAGTGCTGTAGTATCACAGGGCTGTAGTATCACAGTGCTGTAGTATCACAGTATCACAGGGCTGTAGTATCACAGTATCACAGGGCTGTAGTATCACAGGGCTGTAGTATCACAGTATCACAGTGCTGTAGTATCACAGGGCTGTAGTATCACTGGGCTGTAGTATCACAGTATCACAGGGCTGTAGTATCACAGTATCACAGGGCTGTAGTATCACAGTATCACAGTGCTGTAGTATCACAGTATCACAGGGCTGTAGTATCACAGTATCACAGGGCTGTAGTATCACAGTATCTCGGGGCTGTAGTATCTCAGTGCTGTAGTATCACAGTATCACAGGGCTGTAGTATCACAGTATCACAGGGCTGTAGTATCACAGTATCACAGGGCTGTAGTATCACAGTATCACAGGGCTGTAGTATCACAGTATCACAGTGCCGGAGGCGTCAGGTGATGAGTGGGTGAGTTCAGGTGTCTGGTTTGGGTCAGTACTGTTATTCTGATTGGTTAATTCTGTAATAATATTGTGACCCTTGATTAATTTCTCTACAGTGATTTAATTCACATCAAACCAAATCACATCTGTTCATAACAGTTTAATAATGGAATTAAATCACAGGTTTAATAGAAAGTGTTGAATGAAGTTCTGAATCTGTTTAGCGTGTTCAGACTGGATCCTGGATTGGGTTTAGTTTCAGAGATTTTTTTACAGGATTAGTGTAGAAATCTGGATCTGAGAGAGTCGACCTGTCTTCATCTGTTTCTGTGATTGACAGGTTATGATCACATGTGCTACTTTACCTGCTGACTGTTAGCTGACATATAACTGACTGTTTTGTAATGATGTAATTATAATAATAATGTTGTGATAATGAATCAGGTTTGTGGGAGCAGGTGAAATTCAGAACACTTTAAAGAAGATCTGAATCGTTTTTTATTGGTTGTTAATTTTGATAAAGACTAAAATCAAATTCATATCTTCATATCTCAGCATGCCTGTGATTTTTTATTTTTTATGCGTCTGTTGAAGTTTTTTTTGCACTTTATTTGTTTGTAATGAAGAACGTTATTAAATATTAAAGAAGAAAATAAACATTTGTTAAATGAAGAGATGAGAGAAACTGATGCATCAAAGACAAACATTTTCCCAAAAATAAATAAAATAAAATAAAAGTAATAAATGAAGTAATAAAACTTTTTTCATGAGGATTAATCTCTGAACTCCTCTGCGTATTTTATTCTGTAATTGTATTTGTATTAAAAGTGTTTATATAATACAGGGTTTATTATTTTTATCATTCTCATTATTATATTGGCTCTGTCCACACCTGTATGTGTTGTGAGGTGTTATCTTGTTAGTGAGATTGGTCAGTGTACTAAAGGTAAGTCCAGGTGAATTAAGGGATTTTCCCCCAGCATTCATAAATACAGTGCTTTTATACATTTTATAAATATCATAGTGTGTTTTTATATTATTATTTATTTTATATTTATTTTATATAGTGTGATATACTAGTGCATCTCAAAAAAAAGGAAAAGTTCATTTATTTCAGTAATTGAGTTGAAAATGTGAAATTCATGTATCATATAGATGTATTAAACACAGAGTGATCTATTTTAAGTGTTTATTTTTTTATTGTCGATTATTGATTTTGGCTTACAGCCAATAAAATAACCCAAAAATCAGTGTTTCAGAAAATGAGAATATAATATAAGACCAATCGGTACTTTTGGCAGTGTGGGCAGTGTGCCAAGTCCTGCTGGAAAATGAAATCCGCGTCTCCATAAAAGTTGTCAGCAGAGGAAAGCATGAAGTAAAAAGAAATCAATTATTAAAATAGATCTATATAATGCACACGTTTCACATTTTTTTACAGAATTACTGGAATAAAGTAACTTTATTTCTGTTATTAGACTGATATTCTCATTTTTAATATTGAATTTTTTTTCTTACAATTTCTCAAATCAGTCTGGATTATAAATGACTATACCAGACAGTATCTTATTGTGAACCAAACTGAGCGAATTGCTGCCAAGTATAACAAATAAAGAAGCTTTTCCGCATGTTGTTATTACAAGATCTTAAATTGTAATTATGAAATGATTCATAATTCATTCCAGAATTAATCTTGTAATCTCAAAATTATCTTGGTGTTATGTTATTATGAGATATTAAGAATTACAACATTAAAACAATAATCTGTCTCAAAAAACGAGATGCTTTCTCCTTAATTACGAGATGTTTATTTCATAATTACATGTTTTTCATTTAATATTGTATATAATATGTAATAATTTCAATGCATTTAGTTTTTATGACACAATATATCATAACTGCAACACCTTTTTTAAAATCATAATATGTTTATTTTATAACCACAGAATGTATATCACAATATTGCATGAATACAATATACCTTCTTATATTTAATAGATCAGGGTTATTCCACCAAATATAGATTATTTCTGAACTCTTAAAACTTTATGAATATGAACTTGTTTTCTTTGTATTATTTGAGGTCTGAAAGCTCTGCATCTTTTTTTGTTATTTCAGCCATTTCTCATTTTCTGTAAATAAATGCTCTAAATGAGAATATTTTTATTTGTAATTTGGGAGAAATGTTGTCTGTAGTTTATAGAATAAAACAACAATGTTCATTTTACTCAAATATAAATCTATAAATAGTAAAATCAGAGAAACTGATCAGTTTGAAGAGCCAAACCTCTTAGGATGTTTATTTAATGATATTGACGTAAGGTTGTGTAATATTTATATAATATTTATTATGCATGGCAGTTATATGATTCCATACAAACTGAAATATTTCCAAAGTAAAGTAAATAATATTCCTGAGTAGAGCTTTAATTAACAGCAGTAATGAAGCTGAAGTGCTGCAGGTGTTTAGCTGTAGGTACGCTGGGTTGAGTGATTTGTGTGTGGGAGTGGTTTAACCTCATTCCACCTGCCGCCAGGTTTACCTCAGGTGTTTCAGGTTGGAGGCTGTAGAACATTTAGATCTGTGTTGTTTCTCTCTTGTTGCCTGGAGACCATTTTTTTGTATTTTTATGCAAATACAGCTCTGTAAAAAATGAAGAGAGCACTTCAGTTTCTGAATCAGTTTCTCTGATTTTGCTATTTATAGGTTTATGTTTGAGTAAAATGAACATTGCTGTTTTATTCTATAAACTACAGACAACATTTCTCCCAAATTACAAATAAAAATATTCTCATTTAGAGCATTTATTTACAGAAAATGAGAAATGACTGAAATAACAAAAAAGATGCAGAGCTTTCAGACCTCAAATAATGCAAAGAAAACAAGTTCATATTCATAAAGTTTTAAGAGTTCAGAAATAATCAATATTTGGTGGAATAATCTTTATTTTTTTTACAGAGCTGTACACTCACTGACAAAAATAATAACATACTCTGTATCACTGCAAAATATAAAAGAGGAGAGGTGTGTTCTGATTGGACACTTTGGGTCATTTCTTACACCCCCAAGGTATTTTGTGATGCTCATTGCTATCTGGCACCCCAACAACAACAGCGTATTTTTAGTCCTTCCGTCTTCTTCGTTTAAAAGGATTAATAAGGATTTTAGTGTAGTAGTGATAGAGGATCACTACCAGTGATCTCAGTGATCTGTGCAGAACATCCTGCAGATCCATGTGTTGCTGCTTTCTCTCCTGCAGAACTTTCATTTTTCAGCAGGATAATGTTCACCCACACACAGCAAGGGTTTCCCAGGAACACAGTCTCCACCAGATTGCAGCACTTCCTCGTCCTGCAGATCTCCAGATTTATCACCAATCCAGCATTTATGGAGCAGCTGGGACTCAGCTTCAGCTTCAACCTACGAGTGTAGAGCTACAGGATCTACAGGCCCAGCTGTAGCAACATCTGTGGGTAAATGTGCTGCAGGATCCATACAGAACCTGTAGAACCTCCAAACCCAACCCTCTCAATCTCATCTTATATCCAGAACATAGAGGAACCAACAGGTACTAGATCCTCCTTTCAGTTACAGAACAGATTTACCCCCCAATAAACTTATTAATAAACTCTGATACTGTAATCACTCTGATATATCATCAATATACTCACGCAGATTTATTATATTACAGCTATACACTACCTACTGTATAATTTACAGTGTGTATATAATGAGACTGTGTGTGTTATGTAGTGAGTGTGTATATAAAGTGTGTGTATTGTGTATATAGTGTGTTATATAGTGAGTGTGTTTTGTGCAGTGGGTGTTTATATATATATGTGTTTGTGTGTGTGTTATATGTGTATATAGTGTGTATTGTGTGTTTTATGTAGTGTGTGTTATTTATGTGTATATAATGAATGTATGTAAATTGTTTGTGTTTTATAGAGTGTGTTATACATGTGTGTATATAGTGTGAGTGTAGTGTGTATAGTGTGTGTTACAAAGTGTGTGTTTAACATACTGAGTGTATTATATATTGAATGTGTGTTATGTATGTGTATATAACACGAGTGTGAGTGTTTATATAGTGTGTGTTTTGTGTAGCCTGTTTTATGGGTATATAGGGAGTAGAGGTGTGCCAAAAAATCGATTCACATAAGAATCTTGATTCTCATTTACTACGATTCAGAATCGATTTAAAATGTCCCAAAATCGATTCTAAGGTCCAATCCCATTTCTTCCCTTGGCCCTACCCCTACCGAAGCGTTTTTCGCTCCGCCTCCCACTGCCCAAAGCGGCAAGTGGGAGGCGGAGAAAGCGATTGGCTGCGCCGCCGTAGTGTGTAAACGTACCATCACCCCTAAGGCGGGTAAAGGATAGGGCTTGTTCAAACAGAGATCTTCCAGACCCACACAGAGCGTAGGTGTATGAGAATTACCGGTAAGATGGCAGAACAAGCACTATATTACCTTAGATTAACGTGTAGTTTTAATGTTTTATGGCAGAATGCTTCATAACAAGCATAAAAAAGATCGCTAGTAGTTCGTTTCAGTAACTGTTAGCTAGCTAACTAGCTAACTTTCCAGTTCCACCTTAAATAATGCAACAGGTGGCAGCGGGCTGCAGCATTTAAGGCGGAACAGAAAAATAAAATAAGCTAATCAGAGCTAATTTCAGCTCCCCATCACAGAGGAATTAAGTAATGGACAATATGAATTAATTTCTCCACCTCCTGCTCCCTTTCTGAAGAAATACAACGACCTTAAATTAACTAGTTAATCAGCAGCTGCTCCTGAACTTTAGCGCTCCACTGCTATCATCACATCAGCCCAGCAGCGTCACCTACACACCACCGCTAGTAGCCTGGTAATAAAGCAGTGTTATTTATTTATGTATTTATTGTTCATTAACGTCATTGTGATATCCCAGTGATTCCTCTGTCACTGAGGACTCACATTCCTGCACATTTTATTGTTTTTGTAACACATTACCTGCTCCAGGACCAGTGTATATTATGGAGGCTTTTTTTCAATAAGATTCATAAGCCAGAAGCAGAAATTTGTATAATTCAAATCGTTTTGAATCAAAAATCGATTTTGAATCGAATCGTGGCCCCCAAAATCGGAATCGAATCGAATCGTGAGATAGTAAAAGATTCCCACCCCTAATAGGGAGTGTGTGTTACATAGTGTGTGTTTTATATAGTGAGTGTATTATATATTAAGTGTGTGTTATGTATGTGTACATAACACGAGTGTGTGTGTGTGTGTGTGTGTGTGTGTGTGTGTGTGTGTTCCGTCTCTGTAATGTTGCCATGCCTGCTGCCTCGTGCAACGTCAAGGGGCGGTGTTTAGCGGAAGTACGTCAGCAGCATATTCACTCATCACATGCCAGAGCATGCTGTGTGTGTGTGTGTGTGTGTGTGTGTATGTGTGTGTTTATTCCCTTATATCTGCTCAGATTAAAAAACAGCCTGTTTACGCTTGTAAACAAATGGTTTTGGGTACATATAAAATATAAAAATAAATATAAATAAAATCTCACATAATTCATTATGTATGTTCTCAAAAAAATCAAATAATACAAATTTAATAAACATATTAACAAAAATGTTCACTACGTCACATTATTACTGTTTGTGTTCTTTAAAAGGTAAATATAATCTATAAAATATATATTAATAATATTAGTGTTCTCAACAAAAAATAATAAATATATTAACATATTATAGAGTTTATCATATTAATCAATTTCAAAATCACAATTGTTCCTACTAATACTCTCCAAAAAATAAACAGACAAGAAATATATTTTTAAACACAAATTAGAATCATGTTATATTATTTTTCGTTTTTCTTTTGTTTTTAAAAATACAAACAAAATAAACTTTAAAAAAATCAATCACACATAAATCACTTTATTATATATATTATTCATTTTATATGTTATCAAAAAACAAACCAAATAATAGTAAACAATACATAAATATATTGATATTTAAAAAGAAAATCAGAATCACACCATATTATTCTCACTTATTTGTTTCCATATTTGATTTTTTTTAGTTTTAAAAATGACAAACAAATAAACATTAAAATTTCAAATTAAACTGACAATATTACTATTCCTTTTCATGTTTTCAAAAAAATAAAAAATAACAGAATAAAATATAAACATATAAAAATATAGTATAAATACAAAAAATGTAAAATATATAAACATATTAAAATTTTAAATAAAAAAAATAAAAAAAGAAACTAAGAAACTACAAAATAGAACAAGAATAATGTTTTAAAAATATAATTACAACAAACATAAAATACATAAATATAAATTATATATTTTTTTTATTACTGTATTCATTTTATTGTTTACGCAAAAAAAATAGTATACCAAAAAATAAATATATTGTTAAACACAGTTTTTTATATAAATATTGTATATATTTAATATATTTTTAATATATTTTCAGATTACTGGAATGTGCTGCTCCACAGCGCCGTGAGTGGCCGGAGCCCCGCCCGCTGCTCTCAGCGCTACAGTCCGCCTGAAGAGCGTCCGGAGAGCGGCGCGGTGCGGCCCGGAGAACCGGCCGAATCTGTACCGGAGAAACCCCGCCGGAGCCGCGCGAAGCACCCCGGGAATACTGATCCACCTCCCCGCGGGGAAACATGGAGGACGGGGGGCCGGAACCGGCCGACAGCGCGCTGAAGAAGGCGGCCGCTGTGGAGCGGAGCAGCCCGGTGCAGCCGGAGAACAAGCCGGGGAGCGAGCACCCAGCGCCGGCCAGGAGGCAGAGCTGCTCCAGCACAAACCGCGGTAAGAGCCGGGGCTCGGAGCCGGGGAAGGGGCTGCGGAGCCGGGGTAGTGTTGTGGGCTGGAGGGGGTGTTGTTGGAGCTGTGTGGAGCTATATTGGAGCTATATTAGAGATATATTGTTGTTGCTATATTTTTTTTTATTAGGTAGTTATATCACATAATAAACATAAAGTAATACAAAAATAGGTTGAAATCATATATATATATATATTTATATTTTTATATATTTGTTTATATACATATATATTTATTCAGGTGTGTGTGTGTGTGTGTGTGTGTGTGTATATATATATATATAAAATATAGCCGTAAAGGTAGTGAGTGCTCTTGCTCACAATAATAATTACAATAGTACATACACTACTACTGCTGCTGTGTACTGTAGATTATATCATAATAATAATAACAAAATAATATTTTTATTTAATCATGATTAAAATAACATTTTTTTTTAAATATAATAAATATATAAACGCATACAAATGTTACAGATGTTTCTGTGCTGTCTAATCACTCTAAAAAGCTTTAAAAAAAATCATCAAAATCCTATAAACTGACCCAAAACATAATTATATATCAAAATCCGCTCCGGGATTTCGCTCCAACTGCACGGGCAGCTGCCCGTGCAGTTGGAGCGAAATCCCGGAGCGGATTTTGACTTGACCGACCTGGAATTTGGAGATAGAGCTGGAAATATCAATTTTAAAGCTCAATTTGAGTGTTTTTGAATGATTTAATCACATAACTAAGTCTTATAAGTCTGATTATTCTGATTTTTCCATCAGTAAACATATTTTAGGCTTGTTTAAATTGTGTAATAGCTGTGAATTAATTTATTTATCCAAAAATATATGCAATATCAAGAATAAAAAAGCAATAATAATTCTCTCATGTCCTTCACAGATACAGGTTTGTTGGTACAGAGAGAGCTTCAGGTCCCATTAGTCTGCAGACACGTGGTTCCCTCCCTCCCTCCCTCCCTCTTCTGCTTGCGTATATGGAGTTATGTAACAGGCTTGGACAGACACACACACATATATGTGTGTGTATATGTATATACACACACATATATGAAGATATATATGGATATATACACAGAGACCTTCTGATTCTTACATGTAGAACCATATTTCTCTTTTATTTTACTTTTATATCATTTATATTAGTGTTCTAGTCTTTCTCTCTCTCTTTTTCTGACACATACTCGTCCTCTCCGGTGGTGTTATGTAATGTTGAGAATGAGGTAGACTTTGAGGAGGAAGATGAGGAAGAGGAGGAGGAAGAGGAGGAGGAAGAGTAGTGGAGCACTAGGGCTGGGGTTCCGGCCAGGAGGCGCTAACACTCCTAACCTGCTAACCCATATTCCCCTGCTCTCCTGTCTGCTTTCAGAACTTCTCCTCCCAGCGTTAGATAACACTTCCACTCTTTAGCGCATCAGGAAACTATGCAGAGCAGCCGGGTCTGAACAGATCCAGCCGAGAGCAAATCCTCTACCAAACTGAAAACCTCTAGTATCAGGGGTGTCCAAACTTTTTTTGTTGGGGGCCAGAAGGAGAAATATATTTGAAGTCACGGGCCACAGACTCTATAATAAAACAAATAATGAAATATACCACTTTAAATAATACATTTTCCTGATTACTTTCATTCACACACCATTTTACTTGACTTACTATCTTTATCTTTGACAGTGTTGTTTAAACTAAGATTTTTCAAATTGATGTTTAATTTTATGATGTCTCTTAATATTAAGACTCTTTGGCCGTTTTTCTGCGCTAGAAATGCGCACTCTCTCCGCTTTTAGACTCTTTGGCCCGTTTTTCTGTGCTAGAAATGCGCACTCTCTCCGCTTTTAGACTCTTTGCCCCGTTTTTCTGCGCTAGAAATGCGCACTCTCTCCGCTTTTAGACTCTTTGGCCCGTTTTTCTGTGCTAGAAATGCGCACTCTCTCCGCTTTTAGACTCTTTGCCCCGTTTTTCTGCGCTAGAAATGCGCACTCTCTCCGCTTTTAGACTCGTTGCCCCGTTTTTCTGCGCTAGAAATGCGCACTCTCTCCGCTTTTAAACTCTTTGGCCCGTTTTTCTGTGCTAGAAATGCGCACTCTCTCCGCTTTTAGACTCTTTGCCCCGTTTTTCTGCGCTAGAAATGCGCACTCTCTCCGCTTTTAGACTCTTTGGCCTGTTTTTCTGCGCTAGAAATGCGCACTCTCTCCACTTTTAGACTCTTTGGCCCGTTTTTCTGTGCTAGAAATGCGCACTCTCTCCGCTTTTAGACTCTTTGCCCCGTTTTTCTGCGCTAGAAATGCGCACTCTCTCCGCTTTTAGACTCTTTGCCCCGTTTTTCTGCGCTAGAAATGCGCACTCTCTCCGCTTTTAAACTCTTTGGCCCGTTTTTCTGTGCTATAAATGCGCACTCTCTCCGCTTTTAGACTCTTTGCCCCGTTTTTCTGCGCTAGAAATGCGCACTCTCTCCGCTTTTAGACTCTTTGGCCTGTTTTTCTGCGCTAGAAATGCGCACTCTCTCCACTTTTAGACTCTTTGGCCCGTTTTTCTGTGCTAGAAATGCGCACTCTCTCCGCTTTTAGACTCTTTGCCCCGTTTTTCTGCGCAAGAAATGCGCACTCTCTCCGCTTTTAGACTCTTTGGCCCGTTTTTCTGCGCTAGAAATGCGCACTCTCTCCGCTTTTAGACTCTTTGCCCCGTTTTTCTGCGCTAGAAATGCGCACTCTCTCCGCTTTTAGACTCTTTGGCCCGTTTTTCTGTGCTAGAAATGCGCACTCTCTCCGCTTTTAGACTCTTTGGCCCGTTTTTCTGCGCTAGAAATGCGCACTCTCTCCGCTTTTAGACTCTTTGCCCCGTTTTTCTGCGCTAGAAATGTGCACTCTCTCTGCTTTTAGACTCTTTGGTCCGTTTCTGACACCTAGCGTTCAAACTTTGAATCTCACATTGTAAAAACCTGCTTAACAGCGGGCCAACTTTCATTCTATTTCTAAAATACCTCACGGGCCGTTCCAAAAAAGGAAACGGGCCGCAAATGGCCCGCGGGCCGTAGTTTGGACACCCCTGATTTAGAATATAATCAAGAGTAGTGCTGTGTGATATGAGGATAAATATAGTGAGAATGATGATCTATTGTGCTACTTACCTTCTATCATCTCTATCGTTTCTACAGTAATTCCATCAATTATTCATGTAAATATATAAAGCAGGTTATGATGAAATGTATTGGCGTGATCACTTTGCATAAACTCGGTTTATATAAGTGATAATAAAGTCATCTTCACAAAAAAGCTTTATAATGTGGTTTTGGGACGTGACGCTGCTTTACGTTATTTGACGGTCACGCGCAGACACGCCGGTTTGAGACGTGCTTTACATTATTAAACTCATAAGAGCTGAACAATGGAGAAGCATTGTTCTTTTAAAAAATAAGCTACTGCATCTACCCCATCTGTTTTCATTTGATATATATATATTGCTGCACTAAAAGGTAGTAATTCTCATTTGTGAAAGTTTGATTTAATATCACTTTGAAATAAAGTTGGAAAAAAGTAAGCAATGATTTTATTTTATATATATTTTTTTTCGAAGAATAACTGAAAACATACTTGAATGTGGTATATCATGATATATATCGTTATCGTGAGAGAGCATAGTTCCACTGCTTCACAGATTAATACTGGGGGCTTTATAACCCTTTATAACCTAGCATTAGATTAGGCATAGTGTCAATAGCTTCATGTTTATTTGCTCCAAAGATTCCTATTCTATTGGCAGTACTTCTGTACTACAGGGACTACACAAGCTGTGTGTGTGTGTGTGTGTGTGTGTGTGTGTGTGTGTGTAATGTATGCGTGTGTGTGTGTGTGTGTGTGTATGTGTGTGTGTGTGTAATGTATGCATGTGTGTGTGTGTGTGAGCCCTGTATGAAAAAATGTTTATACCCTATAAATTAACTGTGATTAATCACAATGTTTGGAAAGCTGAAGCTGAAGATTTCTGTGAGCAGTAGATTGTGATATCTTCACTCCTGATCTCTGGAGGTTGTTGATGATTTTACTAACAGTAGTTTTAGGGTTTTTCTTTACAGAACTCACAATGTTTCTGTTTCATTAACTGCTGTGGTTTTCCTTTGTGATCGAACTGTTCGTCATCTGTTATTTAGTACACCAGTGACGACTTTCTTCTTCAGGACATTCCATACTGTTATTCTGAATATGGCTTGTATTTGTGCTCTGAAGGTTCTGATTGATAAATCATCTTCTCACCCATAGACTCTCTCAGCTCTGTGGTTTTCATGTTATTTACTCCAGTCTGCAGGAGGGGTGTTACAATTTCGATATTTCATAGAAATCGATTATGTCATGGTTTTGAGCATCGAAGTCAAAAAGAGGATTGACGATCCCTCCCGCAAATGGTGCAGCACACTGTAGCTCAAAGAGCAGCTCTTTCTCCAGAGAATGTGGACATTCTCATCTTCTTATAGAAAAACTTGAAAATATAATAATAACAGTTGTTTTGTCTAGCCTCAAATATGTTAATAGTTTTGGTACCTTAAGGAGCATCTTTCTCTCAGATAAAGTTAATAATATATCTTTATTAAGGAAAAAAACTTCTCATTCTCAGGGACCGAGTCTTATTTTTCATGTTTAACTGTTATAGTAGGATAGAGTTCAGTTTGTTAAGGCTCTAATTGTTCTATTATTTTGTAAATGACTGTTCCTGTATTTTTTTATTATTTATTTTGTTATGTTGCACATTGCTGTTTTAATAGTGCACACTGCTGCTACTAAAAAAAGCCACTAGATGGCATTACATATATATCTTAATTAAATTATATAAATTAGACCATTAGTGCCTAATGTGGTGTATTACAGATCACTTGTATCACTTTACATCACTTATATCAAGCCCACCTTTTAAAATAATATATTGTAAATTTGATGAATCAAACCAATGACTGACCATAGACTAATCTAAAACTGGCATAGGCCTCTCTGCTGTAAAAAAAAGAAAAAAAAAGAAAATCGTATCGAATCGAACCCTAAAATCAGAAATAAAATAAAATCGAGGATTTAGAGAATCGTGACACCCCTAGTCTGCAGAGATAAAACCCAGATCTGAAACTAAGAGTTGAGATATTCAGCGCTGTTTATTGATTGTTTAAATAATTAATGTATCAGGACACACCTGGGCAACAAAACACACCTGAGAGTCACATGATCCAATACTTGTGCTCGTGAGAAAAGTGGGAGGGTTCAGACTGAGTATCAGATCCAGATGTAAATATCTGGAAATAAAAGCAATATTATTAGTATTAATATGAATATTTTAATATCAAACCCAAATGTTTTCAGTCTACACTGGTCTCAGAGTTGCAGTATGTGTGGAGAGCTCTGTATAAATGTAGTGTGTGGTGATATAGAGCAGACCTGTAGCCAGGAGCTGTAGACTGTGATATCACAGTGTTATCAGTGGTGATCGCTGGGCTGGGAGTGGTGACCCAGGGGAACCTCTTAGCCCCGCCCACCCGGCCGCCGGTGATGTAATCAGTGTGATTAGTACGCTGGCACCACGCCTTCATCTGATTAAAACCTGAAACACTGCGTCATCCTGAAAGAGCTGAAACTCACCTGAACAGGTTAGATAATAACCCCGCCTCCTCCTCCAGCACTGCTGGACTTAAACCACACCCCCGGCAGGAATTAATGAATAGAGATTATGAAGGAACACATAATGAATCATGTAGTAACTTAAAAACAGTGTTAAATAAACTAAAATACTCTGTGAAGTATTTAGATGCTCTTATCTGAGGAGCTGTTTGTTAACTTGTGGTTTCTGAGGCTGAAAACTCTGATAAACTCATCCTGTACAGCAGAGGAAACTCTCGCTCTTCCTGCTCTTTCCTGCTGTGGTCCTGATGAGTGCCAGTTTCATCATCATCATAATTTTGATGGTCTTTGCAGTGACTGCGCTTGAGGATACTTTCAAAGTTCTTGAAATTCTTCTTTTCAGATTAACTGATCTTTATTTCTTCTTAAAGCATTTTTTAAATTCTTTATTTAGTTGAGTAGTTGTTGCTTCTCATAACCTGGATTAGAACATTACTGAAATATTCACTATTCACTGTATACCTGTAACTCTACCTCTTCACTACTTTACTTTAACTGATGCTCTCAAACTTTACATTAAGAGACAAGAAATTCAAGTAATTAACTCTTGATGAGTTCAGCACAGCTGTTAACTGAAAGCCTGAATTCCAGGAGACTCTACCTCATAAAACTGACTGAGTAGATTAATGGTGTTTTTTTTACTCCCAGTCTGATTTGCATTTTAAATTTCTCATTCCGTTGTTTTTTTATTCATTTTAAAAGTCTAGTTGTGTCTCTAGTATGAATGAAGTTATGTGAACTGTGTGTTTTTTGTGAAAAAAAGTGTTCAGGTGTTTCTGTTTAGCCCTGTTTTAGTTCACTGGATTAGTGATTTCTAAAGAAAGAAAGACAGGATTTCAGCTCTTGCTCATGAATATTCATACATGCAAATATATCGCCTCTGATTGGCTAACAGCACTGCAGCAGAGACCGCCTACCTGCTGCCTCCCCCCCCCCCCCCACAGTTAATTCTACAGCTCTAAAACTCAAAGGACTAAATGTTTTCAGGGATACAGCCTTAGTTAATAACGTTTCTTTTAGTTAATCTAACTCTACTTAACTTTTACCTCAGACTTGGTGATTGGAGCGTCGATGTGCCGAAACTGCACAAACACCCAGAGTCTAAATACGCTCTGGAGTTGAGCTGCCTTGTCAAACCGTGCTTCACTAGTGTTTATATTTAAGGTCTCTGTAAAATGCGAAATCCACCATAGGTCCGATTTAAACCTACAGTTACTTACACAAGATAGCTAACACTTACTAGCTGCTGTAAACAAAAGCTATAAGCTCTTTAGCTGATGAGAGACAGTGTCGACTCTGCTGCTCCCCGGCTTCAGCTCTGTCTGTGGGTGGTCCCGAGCCGAGGTGGGCGGGGCCACGAATACTAATTCACGGGTTGATGTAGACACGATGCTTTTCCTGATCGACTCGTTTTTCTGAATATTTTCTTTTACTAGCTGCTGCAGAGGAAGAGGAACAGTTTCATCATGTGCAGCATCATAAACAACACAGAGACCCACTGTATTTCACAATAAAACAAGAACAAGAGGATTTTTTTATCTTTAAACTCTCACTATAGGCGTCACTGAAAGTAGGAAGAGCATGTGATGATTTTTCTGTAATGTGATTCGTGCTATGCAGTGATACATGAAAGTTCAGAAATAATCAATATTTGGTGGAATAATCCTTTTTTTTCATGCATCTTGCCATCATGTTCTCCTCCACCAGTCTTACACACTGCTTTTGGATAACTTTATGCTGCTTTACTCCTGGTGTAAAAATTCAAGCAGTTCAGTTTGGTGGTTTGATGGTTTGTGATCATCCATCTTCCTCTTGATTATATTCCAGAGGTTTTCAATTTGGTAAAATCAAAGAAAATCATCATTTTTAAGTGTCTATTATTTTTTTTACAGAGCTGTATATACACACACTAGGGGTGGACAATATGGCAATATTTCATGGTATTTTCACGATACTCTTAGTGATATGACAAAATACTGTATTAAAAAAGATTAATTCTATAATACACTCTTGCAACAAAAAGAAAATGAAATTTCATTATTTTACACACCCCTAACTGAGATATTAAAAAATACAAGAATTGGATCAGAAATTGTAACAGAAGTCAATGATCCAGAATATCATACTAATAATAATAATACACTCCATATATCTCCATATATCCAGAATTAAAGTAAAATAAATGATACTGTACAGATATAATCTGTCTCTAGTAGATATATAATGGGAAATGAGAACAGAGTGAATTTTTCCTTTGCTAAAAACAGTAAAAAAGTAGAACCCTGATGTGGTAATTAGGGGGGGTGATATGGTACCATATTTCAGGGTATAATATCGTTCACCATACTTAAAAATGCTGGAGATATTATTGTGTACGATACGATATGCCCCTATCTGTCTGTCTGTCTGTCTGTCTGTCTGTCTGTCTGTCTGTCTATCTATCCATCTATCTATCTATCTATCCATCTATCCATCTATCCATCTATCCATCTATCTATCTATCTATCTATCTATCTATCTTGTGTGTGTGAGTGCTGTAAAGACCCAGATCAGGTTTAGATCAGTGTGATTGGTTCAGGCAGGTGTTTATTCCTGTTTGTGTTGGTTTCTATGGTTAATCTATTAGATAGGAAATGAGAGTTGCATGTGGATATACTGTGTGTGTGTGTGTGTGTGTGTGTGTGTGTGTGTGTGTGTGTGTGTGTGTGTGTGTTTGCTGTCTAGACGCAGTACTTCCTGTTTTTGTACAGTGAATAATATTAATATTATCCGGTATATAATATATGAATAATGCAGCTGCACTGCTGAGGTAAATGTACTGCGCTTTGTTGGTGTGTCTGCTGGGATATTAGAATAAAAAGTGTATTATAAATGTTTTAATTTGTAGTTTTGTCATTGCTTTTTGATAAGAGAAAAAATGATTTACTTTTTGACCATAACAATTATTTTAAAAGTGGCAAATTTTAGTGCATCCCTTGTATAGTATAGTATATACAGCTCTGGATAAAAAATAAGTGATAGCTTAAAAATGATGAGTTTCTTTGATTTTACCAAATTAAAAACCTCTGGAATATAATCAAGAGGAAGATGGATGATCACAAACCATCAAACCACCAAACTGAACTGCTTGAATTTTTGCACCAGGAGTAAAGCAGCATAAAGTTATCCAAAAGCAGTGTGTAAGACTGGTGGAGGAGAACATGATGCCAAGATGCATGAATAAAAACTGTGATTAAAAATCAGGGTTATTCCACCAAATATTGATTATTTCTGAACTCTTAAAACTTTATGAATATGAACTTGTTTTCTTTGCATTATTTAAGGTCTGAAAGTTCTGCATCTTTTTTGTTATTTCAGTCATTTCTCATTTTCTGTAAATAAATGCTCTAAATGAGAATATTTTTATTAGGAATTTGGGAGAAATGTTGTCTGTAGTTTATAGAATAAAACAACAATGTTCATTTTACTCAAACATAAACCTATAAATAGTAAAATCAGAGAAACTGATTCAGAAACTGAAGTGATCTCTACATTTTATACAGAGCTGTAATATAGATGTGAAATCCTCAGTGCATTCAGTGATGTTGAGGTCTGGATTCTGGGGTTTTTGGTTCTGCTGTTTTGTTTCAGTTCTTTTTTTCTCCAGAATCTTCAGCTCTTTCAGACCCTCAGTACGCTCTTCTCTCAGTGGAGTGATGGACAGAAACATCTGTAAATGTTTCAGATCTGCGCTTCTTTCAGATATTAGAGATTTAAAAGTCTAAGGAATCATACTGAAACATTAAAAACTTTATTTAATGCCTCTTTTTACTGAGTATTAAATAAAATACAGCTAAACTCTAAATTTCATTTTCAGAAATACTCATTTCTTAAAATACAGAAAAATGATATTTTAGAATAAGTTGGGGGCGTCTCTGAGAGAGTTGGTGGTTGGATGGTTTGGAGGCGTCTCTGAGAGAGTTGGTGGTTGGATGGTTTGGAGGCGTGTCTGAGAGAGCTGGTGGTTGGATGGTTTGGAGGCGTCTCTGAGAGAGTTGGTGGTTGGATGGTTTGGAGGCGTGTCTGAGAGAGTTGGTGGTTGGATGGTTTGGAGGCGTTTCTGAGAGAGTTGGTGGTTGGATGGTTTGGAGGCGTGTCTGAGAGAGCTGGTGGTTGGATGGTTTGGAGGCGTCTCTGAGAGAGTTGGTGGTTGGATGGTTTGGAGGCGTGTCTGAGAGAGCTGGAGGTTGGATGGTTGGAGGCGTGTCTGAGAGAGTTGGTGGTTGGATGGTTTGGAGGCGTGTCTGAGAGAGTTGGTGGTTGGATGGTTTGGAGGCGTGTCTGAGAGAGCTGGTGGTTGGATGGTTTGGAGGCGTGTCTGAGAGAGTTGGTGGTTGGATGGTTTGGAGGCGTCTCTGAGAGAGTTGGTGGTTGGATGGTTTGGAGGCGTGTCTGAGAGAGCTGGTGGTTGGATGGTTTGGAGGCGTCTCTGAGAGAGTTGGTGGTTGGATGGTTTGGAGGCGTGTCTGAGAGAGTTGGTGGTTGGATGGTTTGGAGGCGTTTCTGAGAGAGTTGGTGGTTGGATGGTTTGGAGGCGTGTCTGAGAGAGCTGGTGGTTGGATGGTTTGGAGGCGTCTCTGAGAGAGTTGGTGGTTGGATGGTTTGGAGGCGTGTCTGAGAGAGCTGGAGGTTGGATGGTTGGAGGCGTGTCTGAGAGAGTTGGTGGTTGGATGGTTTGGAGGCGTGTCTGAGAGAGTTGGTGGTTGGATGGTTTGGAGGCGTGTCTGAGAGAGCTGGTGGTTGGATGGTTTGGAGGCGTGTCTGAGAGAGTTGGTGGTTGGATGGTTTGGAGGCGTGTCTGAGAGAGCTGGTGGTTGGATGGTTTGGAGGCGTGTCTGAGAGAGCTGGAGGTTGGATGGTTTGGAGGCGTGTCTGAGAGAGCTGGAGGTTGGATGGTTTGGAGGCGTGTCTGAGAGCTGGAGGTTGGATGGTTGGAGGCGTGTCTGAGAGAGTTGGTGGTTGGATGGTTTGGAGGCGTGTCTGAGAGAGTTGGTGGTTGGATGGTTTGGAGGCGTGTCTGAGAGAGTTGGTGGTTGGATGGTTTGGAGGCGTGTCTGAGAGAGTTGGTGGTTGGATGGTTTGGAGGCGTGTCTGAGAGAGTTGGTGGTTGGATGGTTTGGAGGCGTGTCTGAGAGAGCTGGTGGTTGGATGGTTTGGAGGCGTGTCTGAGAGAGGTGGAGGTTGGATGGTTTGGAGTTGTGTCTGAGAGAGTTGGTGGTTGGATGGTTTGGAGGCGTGTCTGAGAGAGTTGGTGGTTGGATGGTTTGGAGGCGTGTCTGAGAGAGTTGGTGGTTGGATGGTTGGATGGTTGGAGGCGTGTCTGAGAGCTGGTGGTTGGATGGTTTGGAGGCGTGTCTGAGAGCTGGTGGTTGGATGGTTTGGAGGCGTGTCTGAGAGAGTTGGTGGTTGGATGGTTTGGAGGCGTGTCTGAGAGAGTTGGTGGTTGGATGGTTTGGAGGCGTGTCTGAGAGAGTTGGTGGTTGGATGGTTTGGAGGCGTGTCTGAGAGAGTTGGTGGTTGGATGGTTTGGAGGCGTGTCTGAGAGAGTTGGTGGTTGGATGGTTGGAGGCGTGTCTGAGAGCTGGGGGTTGGATGGTTTGGAGGCGTGTCTGAGAGAGTTGGTGGTTGGATGGTTGGATGGTTGGAGGCGTGTCTGAGAGAGCTGGTGGTTGGAGGCGTGTCTGAGAGAGCTGGTGGTTGGAGGCGTGTCTGAGAGCTGGGGGTTGGATGGTTTGGAGGCGTGTCTGAGAGAGTTGGTGGTTGGATGGTTGGATGGTTGGAGGCGTGTCTGAGAGAGGTGGTGGTTGGAGGCGTGTCTGAGAGCTGGTGGTTGGATGGTTGGAGGCGTGTCTGAGAGAGTTGGTGGTTGGATGGTTTGGAGGCGTGTCTGAGAGAGCTGGTGGTTGGATGGTTGGATGATTGGAGGCATGTCTGAGAGAGCTGGTGGTTGGATGGTTGGAGGCGTGTCTGAGAGAGTTGGTGGTTGGAGGTTTGGAGGCGTGTCTGAGAGCTGGTGGTTGGATGGTTGGAGGCGTGTCTGAGAGAGCTGGTGGTTGGATGGTTGGATGATTGGAGGCATGTCTGAGAGAGCTGGTGGTTGGATGGTTGGAGGCGTGTCTGAGAGAGCTGGTGGTTGGATGGTTGGATGATTGGAGGCATGTCTGAGAGAGCTGGTGGTTGGATGGTTGGAGGCGTGTCTGAGAGAGTTGGTGGTTGGATGGTTTGGAGGCGTGTCTGAGAGCTGGTGGTTGGATGGTTGGAGGCGTGTCTGAGAGAGTTGGTGGTTGGATGGTTGGAGGCATGTCTGAGAGAGCTGGTGGTTGGATGATGGTTGGAGGCATGTCTGAGAGAGGTGGTGGTTGGATGGTTGGATGGTTGATGGCGTGTCTGAGAGAGCTGGTGGTTGGATGATGGTTGGAGGCATGTCTGAGAGAGGTGGTGGTTGGATGGTTGGATGGTTGATGGCGTGTCTGATAGAGCTGGTGGTTGGATGATGGTTGGAGGCGTGTCTGAGAGAGCTGGTGGTTGGATGATGGTTGGAGGCGTGTCTGAGAGAGGTGGTGGTTGGATGGTTGGAGGCATGTCTGAGAGAGGTGGTGGTTGGATGGTTGGATGGTTGATGGCGTGTCTGATAGAGCTGGTGGTTGGATGATGGTTGGAGGCGTGTCTGAGAGAGCTGGTGGTTGGATGATGGTTGGAGGCGTGTCTGAGAGAGCTGGTGGTTGGATGATGGTTGGAGGCGTGTCTGAGAGAGGTGGTGGTTGGATGGTTGGAGGCGTGTCTGAGAGAGCTGGTGGTTGCATGGTTGGGGGCGTGTCTGAGAGAGCTGGTTGATGCTTATTTGACGGTTGTTGGCGGGAGGCAGGCGGGAGGTATTGTGGGTAATCTGATGGGTGCAGCAGCTGGATGGGGCGGCGGCTTTATGTAAGATGAAGTTGATCCTTAGCGATTGGGATTATATAAACAATATATTCAGACTGTATTACTCACTCTCTCTCTCTCTCTCTCTCTCTCTATCCTTTCATCATTTAAATCAGGATTACTGTGTTATTTTTGTTTTAGTTGCCTGGTTTTGCCTTTTCTTTCTCTCTCCGAAATGAACGTTTTATTTTCCACTGATTATTAAAGCAGAGCTCCAGTGTGAAATATGATATATAGTGATATAAAGTTGTTATCTGTGTTGAATATCTCTCCTCCGCTCTCCTGCAGTTTTCTAACATCCAGTATTTTCTGCTCTTTACCCAAACAGACTTTAGAATGAGTGATATGGGGCATATTTTACCCTGCAGATAAATCACTTTTTACACCGTTATTCAGCTCAAAGTAGCTCCACACTTCACTGGTAGAATCCAGAGAGTCCTGATATTTAAAACCAGACATTTAGAGCTTTAAAACTGAACAAGAAGATTATTAAAAAACACTGTTTACATCCTATAATGTAAAAAAACTAAAAACTGATCCTCCTGTTTTTTAACTGCAGTCCGGATGCAGGAGTTTTAGCACTGAAGAGTAGAAGTGTGAAATATTTTACACAGAGAAACTAATCCCGGCTGGACAGGACTAAAATTGTATTTTTAGATAAAGGAGTCTGCAGGATGCATCATTTAGATGTGTAATTTTCATTATTTAGCTGGAACACAGTCTGTGCTGTTAGCGGTTGGTCTGTTAGCTAATGTAGTTTAATGCTAACTATCTCTATTTTCTCTCAGCTTTGATCTACTGACCTAATTCAGCCTAATCTGTGAGCTGCTTTGTTGTGTGTGTGAGTGTGTGTGTGAGTGTGTGTGTGAGTGTGTGTGTGAGTGTGTGTGTGAGTGTGTGTGTGAGTGTGTGTGTGAGTGTGTGTGTGAGTGTGTGTGTGTGTGTGTGTGTGTGAGTGTGTGTGTGAGTGTGTGTGTGAGTGTGTGTGTGAGTGTGTGTGTGAGTGTGTGTGTGAGTGTGTGTGTGTGTGTGTGTGTGTAGTACAGTGTAGTGCACAGAAGAGTATAGCAAAATAGATTATAGGATAGTACAGTAGATTATAGTACACTAGAGTATAGTGCTGTATAGTATAGTGCAGTACAGTGCATTAAAGTTTAGTGTAGTACAGAAGAGTATAGTATAGTAAAAAGACTAGGATAGTATAGTTAAGTAGAGTATAGGATGGTACAGTAGAGTATATGATAGTGTAGTTAAGTATAGGATAGTAAAGTACAGTGTAGTACAGCAGAGTATATGATAGTACAGTGTAGTATAGTACAATAGAGTATTGGATAGTAGAGTATAGGATAGTACAATAGAGTATAGGATAGTACAGTAGAGTATAGGAGAGTAGAGTATAATATAGTACAGTATAGTATAGTACAGTAGAGTATAGGAGAGTAGAGTATAATATAGTACAGTATAGTATAGTACAGTAGAGCATAGGAGAGTAGAGTATAATATAGTACAGTAGAGTATAGTATAGTACAGTAGAGTATAGGAGAGTAGAGTATAATATAGTACAGTAGAGTATAGTATAGTACAGTAGAGTATAGGAGAGTAGAGTATAATATAGTACAGTAGAGTGTAGTATAGGATAGTACAGTAGAGTATAGGATAGTACAGTATAGTATAGTATAGTACAGTAGAGTATAGGATAGTACAGTAGAGTGTAGTATAGTATAGTACAGTAGAGTATAGGATAGTACAGTAGAGTGTAGTGTAGTATAGTATAGTACAGTAGAGTATAGGATAGTATAGTAGAGTACAGGATAGTACAGTAGAGTATAGTGTAGTATAGTATAGTACAGTAGAGTATAGGATAGTACAGTAGAGTGTAGTATAGTATGGTACAGTACAGTAGAGTATAGTTTAGTACAGTAGAGTGTAGTATAGTATAGCACAGTAGAGTATAGGATAGTACAGTAGAGTATAGTGTAGTATAGTACAGTAGAGTATAGGATAGTACAGTAGAGTATAGTGTAGTATAGTACAGTAGAGTATAGGATAGTACAGTAGAGTATAGTGTAGTATAGTACAGTAGAGTATAGGATAGTACAGTAGAGTGTAGTGTAGTATAGTATAGCACAGTGGAGTATAGGATAGTACAGTAGAGTGTAGTATAGTATAGTACAGTAGACTATAGGATAGTACAGTAGAGTGTAGTATAGTATAGTACAGTAGACTATAGGATAGTACAGTAGAGTGTAGTATAGTATAGTACAGTAGACTATAGGATAGTACAGTAGAGTATAGTATAGCACAGTAGACTATAGGATAGTACAGTAGAGTGTAGTATAGTATAGTACAGTAGAGTATAGGATAGTACAGTAGAGTGTAGTGTAGTATAGTGCAGTAGAGTGTAGTATAGTATAGTACAGTAGAGTATAGGATAGTACAGTAGAGTGTAGGATAGTATAGTACAGTACAGTAGAGTATAGTATAGTACAGTGGAGTGTAGTATAGTACAGCACAGTAGAGTATAGGATAGTACAGTAGAGTATAGTGTAGTATAGTACAGTAGAGTATAGGATAGTACAGTAGAGTGTAGTGTAGTATAGTACGGTAGAGTGTAGTATAGTATAGTACAGTAGAGTATAGGATAGTACAGTAGAGTGTAGTATAGTACAGTACAGTAGAGTATAGTATAGTACAGTAGAGTGTAGTATAGTATAGTACAGTAGAGTATAGGATAGTACAGTAGAGTATAGCGTAGTATAGTACAGTAGAGTATAGGATAGTACAGTAGAGTGTAGTATAGTACAATAGAGTATAGGGTAGTACAGTAGAGTGTAGTATAGTACAGTAGAGTGTAGTATAGTATAGTACAGTAGAGTATAGGATAGTACAGTAGAGTGTAGTATAGTACAGTAGAGTATAGTATAGTACAGTAGAGTGTAGTATAGTATAGTACAGTAGAGTATAGGATAGTACAGTAGAGTGTAGTGTAGTATAGTACAGTAGAGTATAGGATAGTACAGTAGAGTATAGTGTAGTATAGTACAGTAGAGTATAGGATAGTACAGTAGAGTATAGTGTAGGATAGTACAGTAGAGTGTAGTGTAGTATAGTACAGTAGAGTATAGTGTAGTATAGTATAGTACAGTAGAGTATAGGATAGTACAGTAGAGTGTAGTGTAGTATAGTATAGTACAGTAGAGTATAGGATAGTACAGTAGAGTGTAGTGTAGTATAGTATAGTACAGTAGAGTATAGTGTAGTATAGTATAGTACAGTAGAGTATAGTGTAGTATAGTATAGTACAGTAGAGTATAGGATAGTACAGTAGAGTGTAGTGTAGTATAGTATAGTACAGTAGAGTATAGGATAGTACAGTAGAGTGTAGTGTAGTATAGTACAGTAGAGTATAGTGTAGTATAGTATAGTACAGTAGAGTGTAGTGTAGTATAGTATAGTACAGTAGAGTATAGTGTAGTATAGTATAGTACAGTAGAGTATAGGATAGTACAGTAGAGTATAGTGTAGTATAGTATAGTACAGTAGAGTGTAGTGTAGTATAGTATAGTACAGTAGAGTATAGTGTAGTATAGTATAGTACAGTAGAGTATAGGATAGTACAGTAGAGTGTAGTGTAGTATAGTATAGTACAGTAGAGTATAGGATAGTACAGTAGAGTGTAGTGTAGTATAGTATAGTACAGTAGAGTATAGTGTAGTATAGTATAGTACAGTAGAGTGTAGTGTAGTATAGTATAGTACAGTAGACTCTGTATCTCTGTCAATTTTCTGTTCAGTTTAAAGAAGTTTTATTGGTGTGATCATAGTAAATTTTAGTGTTGCCAAAGTATTAATTAATTAATTAAACAAACAAAAATATATCAGTTAATATCAATATATGATATTATAATAATATCAATCAATATATAAACAGTTCACTAAGGTTAATTAGTCATTAATTAATATTGTAATTGATTGATTGGATGTGTGTGTGTAGATTATACTGAAGAGATATGATGTGTGATTATCTCTCTATTAGAACCTGATGTACAGAACATAACTAACTCACTCAGTTCAATTTAATTCAATTCAATTCATTTTAATGTAGCTTTATTAGCAGGACTGTGAGTTACAGTGATGCCAAAGCATTATAACAGTTAACAACAATGATAAGAACACACATAACAGACACTATAATAACATTTATAACAAATCATCATTATGATTATTATAATAATAACTATATTACTTATCAATAATAATTATTGTATAATATTAATCACTTTCTGTGGGGTGGGGGTACCCAGGATTTTAGAGGTCTTATTTTGAGGGGTGTTACCCACTCTCTCTCTCTTCTTCCATTTCTCTCTCCATCTCTCAAAAAGAGGAGGAATGGGACCCGGTGGGGGGAGGGGGGGTGTCTGTTAATTAAGTAATCAAAGCCTGAGGGGGTGGAGCCTGTGAGAGAGAGAGCCATCTGTCCCTTATATACTCCAAATAATCAGAGAGAGAGAGAGAGCGAGAGAGAGAGAGAGAGAGAGAGATACAGAGAGAGAGAGAGAGATACAGAGAGATACAGAGAGAGAGAGAGCGAGAGAGAGAGAGAGAGAGAGAGATACAGAGAGAGAGAGAGAGATACAGAGAGATACAGAGAGAGAGAGAGATACAGAGAGAGAGAGATACAGAGAGAGAGAGATACAGAGAGATACAGAGAGTGAGAGAGAGAGAGATGAATTATTTCAAAATTATGTTCTAAACTGGGATTAAAAGACGAGTAGAATTATCAATTAATCAATCTATATTTTCACTCGGGAAAAACATTGAGGGTGACCCTCATTTACAATGTTGCAGAGCATTTATAACATCAAAGAGATTAAACACATTTAATAATAATAATTTAGAAATAATAAGGAATAAAATAGTAAAAAATACTAGTACTAATTTTAAGTCAACGTTTAATATATATAAATAAAATATATATGTAAAACAGAAAATTCTAAAATACCATAAAAAAAAACAAATTGACACCAAAAAAGTAAATAATTTATAAAATATAAAATAAGTAAAAGCTGATTCACTCAGTTTTGTAGAACCAATAACACATAGTTATTAATGTTCTTCTCAAAAACCTTACAAACTTACAATAACAGAGATCCTCCTACTGAACATCTTACTGAGATGTTACTGAGATGTTACTGAGATGTTACTGAGATGTTACTGAGATGTTACTGAGATGTTATTGAGATGTTACTGAGATGTTATTGAGATGTTACTGAGATGTTACTGAGATGTTACTGAGATGTTATTGAGATGTTATTGAGATGTTACTGAGATGTTATTGAGATGTTACTGAGATGTTACTGAGATGTTACTGAGATGTTACTGAGATGTTACTGAGATGTTACTGAGATGTTACTGAGATGTTATTGAGATGTTACTGAGATGTTATTGAGATGTTATTGAGATGCTGTGTATTTGCTGTTTTATGACGTTAGTGTAAATGCAGGTACTGTAATCTATTTTACTGGATATCACCTCATCATGTATAGCTGCTATTTTAAGAACCAAATCAGGGACTGGCTAGATAGCTTGTTAGCATCAACATTAACACATCTGCAATTTTTAATGGAAATCCTTTCAAGCCAATTAGCTTAGCATAGGATGGCTGGCTACTCAACTTACAAATTAGTGCCCATTTCATCAGTATGTAGCTTGTTCAGTGTAACACAGCTTTCTGAACAGCACTTTTCACATCTCTTTGTTCTTTTTAGCGAGTCACGCTTTCCTGCAAAGGATACTTCAATTAATAAATTAATAAATACCTAAAAGTGTCGTATTCTAATGAAACTGATTTCAAATATATAATAAATTAAACAAATACAGATTAAGAGAAAGTGTGTGGAGGAGAAT